>NC_133331.1:30411029-30528529 GCF_042186555.1 Aquarana catesbeiana | reverse complement strand
AACAGATTTGTATTTGTATTAGGGTGCCCCCACTCTGGATGAAGGAGCACAGAGGCACCTTTTGACAACAACATTGTGGGTAGGGGAATGTTAGATATACTAACAGATTTGTATTTGTATTAGGGTGCCCCCACTCTTGATGAAGGAGCACAACCTTTGGACAGCAACATTGGGGTAGGGGAATGCAGATTTGGATACACTAACACATTGAAGCTACACTTTACAAGCAATTACATCAACTGTTTGTTTCTCCTCTGCTTTCACCTGGTGATCTGACCAGTAACACATCTCCTGTATTGTATCCACATCTTGAGGGAGAAACAGAGACATCTTTCTGTGGACAGCAGTGTTGTCAGTCTGGTGGGAGGGGAGTGTTGGATGTACTAGCACATTTAGATGCACTAACAAAATGAAGCCAAACTCCAGCTCAAGCTGAAGTTACATTTTCTTCTTCTTGTAGGATAAATGTTTTACATGAATAAATAAAAGCTGATCATTGTATGCACACCTGTCAGTGGCAAATTGTTTGCTTCAACACTCCTAATTGATGCATTTGCAGGACAGCTTGTTCTGTTGAAAAATGTTCTGGCCAGATCACCCGGAGAAAAAAAAAAAGACATCCTAAAAACAAAAACTAATGCAGCAACCACGTCTAAGACTTGATAAGCTGCAATATAATAAATGTTTACTTTTGGGTTTAATGCCACTTTAAATGCCCGGACACATAGAAGATGCGTTTTTTGGAAATCTCCTGTACCTGATTGGTTGGTTGAAATGAGCTCAGATTGCCAGACCAAGCAAGAAGACAACCCTCACCATCAACTTCTATCTGTCTTGGCTGATAACACATGGCCACCCCCTGTGTTATTCTAAAACACTGGTCATTAAAATACTTTTGCTTTATCCCCAATTGCATATTTCTTTAAAATGATCTCAGTAGCTGGGTGTGTGTGTTGGGGGGGGGCTAAACATGCTTCTTTAAAGAGGACGCCTTAAACATTGTTCTTAGAGGGGGAGCACCCTAAACATTGCTATTGGAGTTAAAGCAGTATTAAACCCAAAAGCAAAGATTTATTACATTGCAGCTTACCAATTCTTAAATGTGATGCCTGCATTCGTTTTCTTTAGTATGCTTCCTTTCCCTTACTCTCGCCTGATGATCTGGCAAGTAAATATGTTGTTGTTTTTTCAAAATAACAAGCTGTCCTGCAGATGTAGCAGTTACAGGGTTTAGACAAACCATCTAGTAGAACTATAGGCAAAACTTTTTCCTGGTGCCTCCATGGCATGTTATGGTAGCCTCCCCTACTTCTGCCCAGAGGACTACCAGTGCACAGCTATAAAAAGTTAACACCCACACAACAGCCCATTCCCTTTTTGTTTTGTCCTCATGGAACTCGCAGCCAGTGTGAAGAGAAGAAACCCTTACCTTCCACCTTTGGTGGTTTTCCACGCAGGTTCAGCCTCTCCTGTAGCGCAGTCCTTGACCTTAGGACGCTAAATGCTCTGATAAGGCAGGAAGCCCCTTCTGTGGATCTTTTGCGGTGAAAATTGGGTGCTAACTAGCCCCACATACACATAACCACTGTTGGTGCATTTTTTTGCCATCTGTTCCTCATTGGGGAGATTTTCCTTCACTTTCCGTCACATAGCCTAAACAGGGAGCAAGAAGAAATTCCTGCAAATTAAGGGAATTCCTTGGGGACCCCCAGGCCACCAGAACTAGTGTCCTCATTGGAAGATTTCTCCTTTAGTACTTTTCTGGGGACAACACAAAAATTTGTGATTTTCGTTTACTTTCACTTTTGTTTTTTTTTTTAATTTTTGAATAGGGAGAGTTATAATCCTCCTTTTTTGCCACATGTCCATTTTGGTGAGATTTCACTTAACTTGCTGTCTCATAGCTAAAACAGGAAGTGAGAGGAAAATCCCTCCAAATTGAGGGGATCCCTGGTTGTCACCAGAACAAATGTCCCCATTGGAAGATTTCCCCTTTATTCCTGTTTTGGTCACGACTCCGAAATTTTGGATTTTTTAAATTCCACTTTTGGTGTTAATGGTAAACAGGACAAATCGAGGGGATGGATCTCTCTAAGGCTAATGGGGGCACAGACAGCAATAAAAACTGGCAGGTATTCTAATCCCTCTATCCAAAACTGGTGGCCCTCCAGCTGTTGCGGAACTACAAGTCCCATCATGCCTCTGCCTGAGGGTGTCATGCTTGTGCCTTGCGATGCCTCATGGGACTTGTAGTTTCGCAACAGCTGGAGGGCCGCCAGTTTGAGACCCCTGCTCTAAAGCCTCTTGCACATGATACTCCTGTTTGAGCATCTACTTTTTCAGCCTCTTTTTGTATGTATTTGCACGCATTTATGTGCATATGCGTTCGCGCAATTTTGTGCAAATACGCGCGCATGCGTGAAAACATATTCTCGCGTTTTTGTTCTGCACAATATGTGAATGGGCATTTGCACACATTTGTGCGCTATCGCGCGCATGAAGCGTAAATTACTGACCAAAAATGCAGATTTTTCTTTTTTTTTTACTGAAGAATGCACGGTGCTTGTTTACGTGCCTGTGTGCATAGGCACATTACAATGAATGGGCTGTAATTTAGCGAGTGCAGTTCGTTTTGCACGGAGTGGCCCCGAACCTACTATTCTGGGGTCCCCCGGCAGCTCCCACGGCTCCTCCCCACATCTGATAACCCCCTCAGAGAAGCGCTTCCCCGAGGGGGTTACCTTGCGGGTGAGTCCAGCATTCGGTGTCCATAGAGGCCGAATGGAGGACTCGGCCCCGCCCCCCGGTGCTCGTGTCTTTGGATATGATTGACAGCAGCGGGAGCCAATGGCTGCGCTGCTATCAATCTATCCAATTAAGAGCCGAGAACCCCGGGCAGAGAGACAACGCGTCCCCGTTGGGTCAAGTTCAAGGGTTCAGGTAAGTAAAATGGGGGGCTGGGGGGGGGGGTGGTCACTGACAGTTGTTTTTTCACCTTAATGCATAGGAAGCATTAAGGTGAAAAAACCCGTACCTTCACAACCCCTTTATTGTATCTAAATCTGCTAGTACATCTAACAGTCCCCCTCCCTCAGACTGACAAAGCTGCTGTCCAAAGGTGTCCCTGTGCTCATTCATCCAGAGTGGGGGAATTCTACAGGAGCTGTGTTACTGGCCAGATCACCAGAGGAGGAAAAAAGCCTAACAAAAAGAAAACTAATGCAGCCACCTTCAATGATTGGAAATGCTGCACCATATTACATTTTTGGCTTGGGGGTTTAACACCTCTTTGGCACACATCTTATATTATGGCTTGCTCTTCTGTATTACAATACCATAGAAATTGCAAACTTGTTCTTCCCACCAGCTGAGGCCTTGGGGTAGCTGGATGTGAATGTGGCACTTAGACTGGCATCCATTCTGTGCCCTCTCAGTGCTGCTGGTCACTGTACCACTATCCTGATTGACAGATTATACCCAGTGCAGAATCCTTCCTTTTTTCCTTTTTCAAATGTACAATAGATGGAAGACTAGAAATAAACCCCCCTCTTCCTACAACACATAAATAAGAGTCTTAGAAGTGGTTGTCATTTGTCGCTGTCACCCTGGATTTGCACTTTCCTCCTGTATTGTGAAGACTGGGTGATACTTGTACAGCATGCAGGCTTCTATTTTATACTGGGACTGAGATCTGGTGGTGTCTGCTCTAGTTTTCCTTTGTATGAGAAGACAGGGAGCATCGAACTTCAGGGTAACAGGTTTCATTTTTTTATTTTTATTTTTATTCTCCTATAGAATTCACAGGACTAGAGCAAAACTCAGAACCATTATTTGGTAAAGGGAATCATTTTTATAGCAGTCCTTGGCAGTTGTATTCTCTAGTTCCAATAAGGAAGGCAAAGAAAAAAAATCCACTTTGATCGGGTCTGTGAATTAAACAAGCATGGGGTATATGTATAAAGGATGAGAATTTCACCAAACATTCACTGGAGGTGAATCCATCACTGTTATATCAAACACAAAGATTTGTCTTAATTGTTGAACGTCAGGTCCACTACTTAATAAATATACACCACCTACACAACCCTACGCCTTTTACCAAATCAATACTGTAATGTCATTCCGATTCACTAAGGATATTCAGTAAATAATAATAGTGACAATAATAATAATATGGTACATTTAACGCTAGAACTATTGCAATTTTATGGCATGCTTGCTGATAATATAACATAAAGCATATAATAACCAATACAACAAAATAAATTCCAAGAATTCATCTCTGCATATACCTGCTACTGGGGTTTGATATTTCACGGACCTTCGTTCTTTAGGCTAGGGGAGCTGATTTTAAAGGGAGGTTCATTTACTAAACAAAACTAAACAAAAATGTGCACTTTTAGTAAATATTTGTGTTCACTAGGAATATCCTGTCAAATACGGAAGTTTAAAAAAACAGGATTTTTTTTTTGTAAAGAGATTGGATGATGGAAATAAACTTACCTTTTAGCTAAGTGAACATTCTCTTAGTACATCTCTCATCTATGCAGTACCATTATAGACCACGCAGACTCACAGGGGCTGATTTACTAAAGGAATAGAAGGTGTTCATTGTGCAAAGGGGTGCTAGTCATTAAGGTGAAGTTGTATGCACTTTGATGATCACGTGCAAGAAAAAAAAATGTGCTTCTATTACATTTACCTGGCATGTGATTGGGTATTTAGGGTGAGCACAGCTTTACTTTATTTACTAACAGTCTTTTGCACATTGAAAAGTCTCTACTTTTTTAGTGACTGAATCAAACGGGTTAAAAAAATAAAATAAAAATAATAATACAAATATTTGTTTCCTTCATTTTTTCCTGAACTTGATTCAGTATTTGAAGTGATCTAAAGGTGTAAATTGCTAGCAGTAATAAAAGTTATTATATTACAATTAGTTTTTTTTTTTTAACTTGTAGTTTTTCCAGTCTCTTTTTTTTCAACAGTTCAAGATATCCAGAGGGTTGAGACAAACCACTCAACACCGACAGGGGTGTTTACTTTTATTGCTTTATTTAAAGGAAAATCACCCAGTCTCTTGTTTTTTTAACATTTCAAGATGTGCAAAAGTAGCAGTAAGAGGGTTGAGACAAACCATTCAACACCTACAGGGGTGTTTACTTTTATTGCTTTATTTAAAGGAAAAAGAAACCCGTTGATTTAGTTGCTTTAAAAATTTTACTTCTCTGTCCTTTCACTTGTTTGTTGACTGTCATTTTGGGGTTTATTTAGTAAAGCTAGAGAGTGCAAAATTAGTCACAATTCTGCATGGAAACCAATCAGCTTTTGGATTTTATTGCAAGCTGAGGTTAGAAGCTGGTTGGTTTCTAATGCAGAACTATGACTAATTTTGCACTCTTTAGCTTTAGTAAATAACCCCCCTTTGTGTCTATTGCTTTGCAAAACCTTAAACAAATTTAACAAGAAAAAAAAGTGGTGACTGGGGTTTAGCTTTTATATATTAGTCAAGTCTTCTAGTCCATGTAACATTACCCTCCCTTTAGAAAACAGTGCTGCTGGTCAAGGGTGTCCCCACTGCCCCTCCCCCTCCTTTTAGTGTGGAGTCACACTAAAAAATAAAATAAAAAATCAGACAGGTGTTCATTGTGCATTGTTCATTGGGGTTGATTTACTAAAGGCAAATCCACTTTGCACTACCAGTGCACTGAAAGTACACTTGGAAGTGCAGTCGCTGTAGATCTGAGGGGGACATGCAAGGAAAATTAAAAAACAGCATTTTGCTTGTACATGATTGGTTGATAAAATCAGCAGAGCCTCCACTCATTTCAGATCTTCCCCTCAGATCTACAGCGACTGCACTTCCAAGTGCACTTGTAGTGCAAATTGGATTATTGGGGTTGATTTACTAAAGGCAAATCCACTTTGCACTACAAGTGCACTTGGAAGTGCAGTCGCCGTAGATCTGAGGGGAAGATCTGAAATGAGGGGGGGGGGGGGGGCTCTGCTGATTTTATCATCCAATCATGTACAAGCAAAAATGCTGTTATTTTATTTTCCTTACATGTCCCCATCAGATCTACAGCGACTGCACTTCCAGGTGCACTTTAAGTGCACTTGTAGTGCAAAGTGGATTTGCCTTTAGTAAATCAACCCCAATGAACAATCCACAATGAACACCTGTCTGATTTATTTTTTTATTTTTTAGTGTGACTCCACTCTTGATGGAAGGGGGCAGTGGGGACACCCTTGAACAGCAGCACTGTCAATCTAGAGGGAGTGTAATGTTAGATGGACTAGAAGACTTGACTAATATATAAAAGCTAAACTCCAGTTACCACTTTTTTTTCTTGTTTAATTTGTTTAAGGTTTTGCAAAGCAATAGACACTAAAAGGCAAATCCACTTTGGAAGTGCAGTCGCTGTAGATCTGATGGGGACATGCAAGGAAAATAAAAAACAGCATTTTTATCATCCAATCATGTACAAGCAAAAAAAGCAGTTTTTTAATTTTCTTGCATGTCCCCATCAGATCTACAGCGACTGCACTTCCAAGTGTACATTCAGTGCATATGTAGTGCAAAGTGGATTTGCCTTTAGTAAATCAACCCCTCAATGAACAATGCACAACGAACACCTGTCTGATTTTTTAAAATTTTTTTTAGTGTGACTCCACTCTTGATTGGAGTAGTGGGGGCACCATTGAACAGCAGCACTGTCAATCTAGAGGGAGGATAATTTTTTTTGCCCTGTGTTACTAGCCAGTTGAAAATATTTTTTTTTAAAGCCTAAAAATAGTATATAAATGCAGCCACCACATTTAAGAATTATAGACTGCAACATATTGCATATTTGTTTCTGCTTTTAATGAATGTGTCCCTATTTTTTTTCTTATACCGTATAATTATTTGCATCTCTCTGGTCTTTCAAACACCAACAGACGGACATTTAACATTAATAGAGAAGTTTCCTGTAGCAACCTATATACCAGGATCCTTCATCCCAATAATAAGACAGGGGCCCCCTCCTGAGGTTTGCTCCATTTCTTGGAGATCATTGCTGTGCATCGCAGACCCGAATATTACAATATCGGGACAGCTTTGTGAATTGGACTTTAATCATTTCCAGCCTTTTGATCTGCTGCTTTAAGTGACACAGAGCCGAGACTCCATCAGCAAAGCAAGTTAGATTTTAATGCCTGTTTATAGACCCTATGCTGCTGCTTTTATACATAACTCTTTTATGAGCAGCTCTGTTAGTTATTCCTATGTACACAAGGCTCTACATTGACTTTATAGGGGGATGATGATTTGTCACCCACTCTGCTGCTCTTCACATAATTAATACATGAACAATAGCCGGATAGATGGTCTGTATTACCAGGAGATCAGATCTAAATACACTTCATTCACACACACAGCACCCCGCCGGCTCTGCACAGCCTGACTGATGTTTATTCCATCACTAGTCTAATAGGAAACATTGGGACTGGGCTCTGCAATCTGCAGCCGATCTCTGCACTCACCCCCCACACACACCTCCAACTTTATACATCCTTTATAGACCCATCACAACACCCTCCACTCATTTACACACCATGTGCTGAACACATTTATTTTCCATGTATTAAACAATCTTTTATTTACCCTTACATGGCTCAATTTGTCTCCCATTTATTTGAAAATCAAAAACAAAAAAAAAAAAAAAAAAAAACAATATCAAAAATGTATAGCTTTCTATGCAAAATATTGTTATTACCAATTGTATCATTTGTTTGTAATTTTTGTGGCACTTTAACCACTTCTGCGCCCAGAAGGATTTACCCACTTCCTGACCAGGCGTCGCTTTAACTGGCAATTGCGCGGTCGTGCGGACGCTGCACCTAAACAAAATGTATGTCCTTTTTTTCCCCCCACAAATAGAGCTTACTTTTGGTGGTATTTGATCACCTCTGCGGTTTTTATTTTTTGCGCTGTAAACAAAAAAAGAGCGGCAATTTTGAAAAAAAATAAAACAAAACAATATTTTTTTACTTTTTGCTATATTTTTATTCAAGGTACTTATATAGCGCCGTAAATTTACGCAGCGCTTTACATGTACATTGAGAAGACAAAAATAAGGTAGTACTGAGTATTACCAAAAGGGCGGACTTTTAAGGCTAGTGCCGCGTACACACGACTTTGTCGGGCGGACTTTTCGATGGACTTTACAACGGACTTTCCGAATGAACGGACTTGCCTACACACGATCAACCAAAGTCCGACGGATTCGTATGTGATGATGTACGACTGGACTAAAACAAGGACGTTTATAGCCGGTAGCCAATAGCTGCCCTAGCGTCGGTTTTTGTCTGTTGGACTAGCATACAGACGAGTGGACTTTTCAACCGGACTCGAGTCCTTCGAAAAGATTTGAAACATGTTTCATTTCTAGGTCCGTCAGAACTTTTGGGGAAAAAAAGTCCGCTGGAGCCTACACACGATCGACTTGTCCGATGGACTCCGGTCCGCAGGACCAAGTATGCTGTATCGTCCAGTCGTGTGTACGCGGCATACGAAACAATGGAGAGAAAAAATCTATTGAAAATAATCAATTTTATTGAAATATACATTTACATAGAATAATTAGAAAAAGGGTAAAAGCATAGCATATGTGCATGTGTGTTTCTGTGCAGCGAGCCCTTGCGCGTCTACGCGTTTCGCCGTTAGGCTTCTTCAGGACACGACCAAGGTTCAGAGACGAAACAGATAAGAGAATATGTTTCTCTATCTGGAATGAAATACAAAGCCATTAAAAACACGACTGATACATAGGCAAACATTGTTTAAAACAAAATTATGTGTTAAGCACTTGTGGATATATAGATCAAGGAAAAACAACAAAAAGGTACCTTAGTTTGAGATACAATATCATAATCTTTGTAGTTTACATATACATTGTACATTCACCTCAGTCCCTACCCTCAAGGAGCTTATAATCTAAGGTCCCTAACTCACATTAATATACTAGAGCCAATTTAGACAGAAGCCAATTAACCTATCTTTGGAGTGCGGGAGGAAACCAGAGGAAACCCATGCAGGCACAGAGAGAACATGCAAACTCCAGACAGGTAGTGTCGTGGTTGGGATTTGAACCAGTGACCCTTTTTACTGCTAGGCGACAGTGCTACCCACTACACCACTCTGCCTAATAAATAAAACAAATTTCTTACTAAGTTTAGTCCAATATGTATTCTTTTACATATTTTTGGTAAAAAAAAATCGCAATAAGCGTATATTGATTGGTTTGCGCAAAGTTTATAGCATCTACAAAACAGGGAATAGATTTATGGCATGTTTTATGGCATTTTTTTTTTTTAGTTACTAGTAATGGCAACGATCTGCGATTTTTAGCGGAATTGCGACATTACGGCGGACAGACACTTTTGAGTGGGACCATTGAGATTTATACGGTGATAAGAGCTAAAAATAGCCACTGATTACTGTATAAATGTCACTGGCAGGGAAGGGGAAAACACTAGGGGGCGATCAATAGGTTAAATGTGTTCCCTGGGAGGTGTTTCTAACTGTGGGGGGAGAGGACTGACTGGTGGAAGAGAGAGATCGCTGTTCCTGATCACTAGGAACAGACAATCTCTCTCTTCTCCCCTGTCAGAACGGGGATCTGTCTGTTTACGTTGACAGATCCCCGTTCTGGGTCTTTCCCGAGTTTGCGGGTTGCTGGCGCACATCGCGGCCACTGGCCACCCGCATCGGGTCCCACATCGGGCATGTGCCTGCTATGGCTCTTAAAGGAGCCGACGTACACCTACGGCGATTCGCAGGAAAGTGCCAACCTGCTGCAATATAATGACGGTGGCTGGTCGGCAAGTGGTTAAAAGGTAATTCCACATTCATGGGGAAAAAAATTGCAAATAAAGAAAAAATAATATAGCGTATATAATTGTGACACAAGTCATATTGTAATTGAATATTGTAAAAATTACCTTTCCTTTTCAATCTGCAGCCACTGTCATTTTCTGAAAATTATTATTATTATTATTATACAGAATTTATATAGCACCAACAGTTTACTCAGCTCTTTACAATATAAAAGGGAGACAATACAGTTACAATACAATAAAATAAAATAGAATTAGGAGGGCCCTGCTCAGAAGAGCTTACAATCTAATAGGGTGGGTCAGGTTGTACAAAAGGTTGTAACTGTGGGGAATGAGCTGATGGAAGTGGTAGAAGATTAGTTGGAGGTGTGATAGGCTTCCCTGAAGAGATGATTTTTCAGGGATCACCTGAAGACAGCTAGAGTAGGAGATAGCCGGACAGGTTGAGGTAGAGAGTTCCAGGGGATGGGAGAGGCTCTGGAGAAATCCTGGTGAGGAGCATGAGAGGAGGAGACGAGAGAGCTTGAGAGTAGGAGGTCTTAAAAGGAGCATAGAGGATGGTTTGGGTGATGTTTGGAGACAAGATTGGTGATGTAGCTCGGGGCAGAGTTGTGAATGGCTTTGTATGTTGTGGTTAGTATTTTGAATTTCATTTGCTGGGTGATTGGGAGCCAGTGTAGGGATTGGCAGAGAGGGGTGACAGACACTGAGCGGTTGGTAAGGTGAAAATGCAATGCAATATGGCTACCTGGAGGTGTTCTCTACATAGATGGTGTACAAAATGCCCCCCAGAAACATAATTTTCTGCTTGTGTGATTGGCTCGCTGATTTTCCCAGAAGTCTGCACTAAGATACAAGTCAGATTTCAGGCATCCCCTGCAACAAAAATTTAATTTTCGGTGAGATACTCCCAATAGGAAATCATGTCTAAAGGGGTGGAGGCCCAGCAGCTTTCCTCATTAGTGTCCTGCAGGTGCACAGCTGATTGATAATTATGAAACCACTCCCATTAGACACACTTTCCTACATGGACACAGAGAAACACACAGGGATTTCTTCAGAATAACAAAATGTAGCAATCTGCAACAAAGTTTGATAAAATCAAATGTACATAGATCACCCAGAGGGGAATGTTTTTTTTCCTCAACAAAAGTGGAGTTACTCTTTAAAGATGTATCCCCCCCCCCCCCCCCAAAAGAAAAAAAAATAATACATTGCAAGTGATGTGAGCTTAGATCATTAGATGCGGTGGCTGTATTCATTTTCTTTTCTTTTTTCTTTTTCCTGGTTTTCACCTGTAATCTGGTCAGTAACACACCTCCTGTATTAGAGTGCATTCACTCTGGATGAAGGAGCAACAGCAGCATTGTCAGTCTGGGGGGGAGGGGGAGTGTTATATGTACTAGCAGATTTAGATACACTGACAAATTAAAGCCAAACTCCAGCTCACACTGCAATCACACAAGCAGTTACAGCAACAGTGTTTTTTTTTCTTCTTTTAGGATCAAGTTTTACATGAATAAATAAAAGCTGATTATTGCAAGCACTCCTGCCAGTGGTAAATGGTTTGTCTGAACACCCTTAACTGCTACATTTGCAGGAGAGCTTGTTCTGTTAAAAACAAAAAAGACTACTGAGCAGGTTACCAAATTAAAGCGGAGTTCCACCCAAAAATGGAAGTTCAGCTTTTCTGGTTCCTCCCCCCCTCCGGTGTCACATTTGGCATCCTTTACGGAGGGAGCAAATACCTGTCTAATACAGGTATTTTGCTCTTACTTCCGGGCATAGATACCCGAGCCACACGTGGATATCTACGCCACTTCTGGCCCCCCCCCCCGCTGTATTGTGGGAGACACACGGGTCCCAGAAAACAGCAGGGACCAGTGGGATAGCACAGTGCGAGTCGTGCACGCGCAGTAGGGAACCAGGAAGTGAAGCCTTGTGGCTTCACTTCCTGATTCCCTTATCGAGGATGGCAGCGGCAGCACCCGACATGCGAGGGACAGATCGGCTTCGGGTGTCAACATCGCGGGCGCCCTGAACAGGTAAGTGTCCGTATTTTAAAAGCAGCAGCTGCAGAATTTCTAGCTGCTGACTTTAAAAAAAAATGGCTGAACTCCACATTAAAGCCTAAATAAGAAAACGAATGCAGCCACCACATCTAAGAATCGGTAAGCTTCAAAATAATAAATGTATATATTTGGGTTTCTCCTGCTTTAATGTAACTGTACTGTCTGCCCTCGTGTTGTAAAGTGCTGCACAGACTGTTAGCGCTATATAAACCCTGTATAATAATAAAAAAAAAACAATCACATGTTCTGCTATAACTTTCTGATTTTTGTGGTTTCACTGATACATCCCAAATCATATTTTTGTAAACGCATTTAGAATTTTTTCTTTATTCTTTTTGTGAGATGGACTCCATGCTTAAGTAGAACTAAAGGTAACATTTTTTTAGTGATTTTGAAAAAGGAGGGTTAAAACCCCTGTCTTTTTTTTTTTTTTTTTTTTTTGCCATGTGTCCCTTTGGGGAGATTTCACTTCACTTGCTGTCTCACAGCCAAAATAGGGAAGTGATAGGAAATCCCTCCAAATTGAGGACATCCCTGGTTGTCACCAGAACCAATGTCCCCATTGGAAGATTTCACCTCTATTCCTGTTTAGGTCACAACTGAAATTAGGGATTTTTTTTTAATTACACTTTTAAACAGGACAAATAGAGAAAGTATATCTCCCTAATGAGGGTGCAGACAGCAATACAAACCTGACAGGTGTTCTAATCCTTCCCCACTCTGTCCAAAACTAAAAAAATAAAGTTTTGTCTTTAGTTATACCTTAAAAGTGATGGTAAAATGTGTGGTCATGTTTTACGCTTTTATTCATGCAAGTTGCATTTTTTTCCCCTTATTTGTCTCACAAGTCGGGTCTCTCACTCCTTCCTCCCATACAAGTTGTATTACAAGCTCTTTTCTCTCTCCGGAGGTGACTGGTGTAATAGTAGAACAGGAAGTCTTTGAGCACCCTCTAGTGGTAAGAAATGAAAAATACAATCAGAAATAAACAGTCCTTTATAGTTAGGAGTTGCTGTTTATTTTTTCTCTCTTTTTCCGTGTTTGAAGAAGGGAATATTTATAAATGAAATAAAAATACCTGATAAAAAGTAATTCCTTCACTAATGTATGTTGAAGAATTTCTTTATTAAAGTGGACCTTCAGTCATTTTTTCATCTTTCCATCTATTAAATCTTCTGCCCTTGTTGTTTTACCTTTGGATAATAAACCATTTTTTTCTGCCAGTAAATGCCTTCTACAGCCCACTTCCTATCATGCACAGCTCTCTCTTACTCTTGTGAGAGTTTGCCAGGAAGGGAGGGGGGGCACAAAAGGGCTAATGAGAGCTGCAGAGCTGGAGGTGTGCCTCCTGTGTGTCTGTGAAAATCCAGGGTTATGACATCATGCACAGCTCTCTCTCTCGAGTTTGCCAGCAAGGGAGGGGGGATGAGTCATAAGAGGGCCAATGAGAGCTGCAGGGCTGCAGAGCTGGAGGTGTGCTTCTGTGTAAATCCAGGAAGTGAACAGGCAGCAGCTTCAGCTGCCCACAGTTAAAATGGCTGCAGCCAGACTCAGTGGAGGGAGATTTCTGCAGCATATTTGGCAAGTACAGAATCACAGTATATATAAAATAATATGCAAAGTGGTTGGAGGGAAGCTTCAGAATGGCAAAGATGTTTTTATTACAAATTATGTGAGCAGACTTCAGTGCCTCTTTAAGTAATGTTTAGTGGTGTTGCTTAGAGGAAAGGTGCATATTTGGCTATTTCTGTGGTTATAATTATTTTGCTTGAATCTGACAGTTTGAGTGTCAGGGGTCACTGAAAGTCTTACAGCTGTTGCCTTGTCAATGGCTTAAAGCAGAACTAAAGCCAAAAATACTTGTGCTCCAACGATCCGGTGTCCGGCTTCTTCCGGGTACTGGGATTTTGACCGCCCTGATCGGCTAGGGCAGGATTACATTATTCATCCCAGCACACAGGAACCGTGCCGAGAAAATAAAGAAGATTACGAAGAGGGAGGTAGGTTTATTTTATTGCAGAAGAGACAGAGCTAGTCTCTTCTGCGATTCATAGCTTGCCTGCTCTCAGTGTGTTGCATTTCTCCTTTACTTCCACTTTTTTAGTGCTGAACTCTGTGATAAACAAACATTGTCTAAATACAAGAGCAAATACAGTCCAATTCAGAAACAGCGCTAAAGTCTGTAATGGGTGAATAACAGCAGCGACTAGCCATGTGATATCAACATAGTGCAAATCAAAATATTCAAATAGTCGCGCTAATCAATCCAATAAACAATGCATGAACAAAAATTACGTACAGTGGCAAATTATATACAATCATATAAACATAATATAATAATAATATAATAAGTGATATGTAAAGAGTGATAGAGAAAAATTGTGAAAAAAAATGAGTTTAAATATAAATTAAGCAGTCGACGTGGATATAAACACTGAAGTGTTCCTCAAATGACATTTCAGTATTACACCACCAGACAATCGAGTGAAGAATCCTTCTGTGTGCCCCGAAAGACGTCATATGTGACAAAACATGTCGGGCGGAGCCACACGCCAATGTCATTGAATCCTCTAAGACTTCGGAAGTTACTGGTGTTTTACTTGTTTGCAGGCAAACTAATATTTTTAACCAAGGCTGTCCTTTTACTTGCGGAATGTAAGTGCATTTCTTATATTATTTTAATAAAGTAGCTCATACGGTATCACACTATTGGAGTCTTTTCTCCTTTATATCAATCCCCACGGTTGTTGTCACGGTTATTCTGGAGACGATTAGCAGGAGTTTGGGAATACACGAAGACTCCCCCACCTCTAGTGGGAACCTGGAACTGCAGGAGGACCCCTTCATCTATACCACCCCATAGAGGGTTACTACCAAGCTTGTTTGAATTCTCTAGCGATAGAGGGTCCACAATATCCGGTAAGCACCCGTATTATTAATGTGGTGGGTGCCACAGAAGGATTCTTCACTCAGTTGTCTGGTGGTGGAATACTTTATGAACTGTCATTTAAAGGAACACTTCAGTGTTTATATCCATGTGGACAGTTTCATTTATATTTACACAATATTTTTTTTTCACAATTTTTCTTTATCACTCTTTACATATCACTTATATTATGTTTATGTTACATAGTTACATAGTAGGTGAGGTTAAAAAAAAACTCAAGTGATTGTATATAATTCGTCACAATACGTAATACAGTGAAACCTCGGATTGCGAGTAACACAGTTTATGAGCGTTTCGCAATACGAGCTATTTTTAAAAAAACATTCTGACTCGATTAGCGAGCGCTGTCTCTCAAGACAAGCAGGGTTTAAGTCTCTGGGGTGTGCAGTACCTCATGTGGCCAGAGGTGTGGGGGCGCCAGTGACACTCAGAGACGCTCCGAGTGTCTCCGGCGCCCCCACACCTCTGGCCACATACAGCACTGCATACAACAGCAGTGATTGTTGAACTCATTATCTGAGTTTCCATTGATTCCTATGGGGAAACTCGCTTTGATATATGAGTGATTTGGATTACAAGCATTCTTCTGGAACTAATTATGCTTGTAATTCAAGGTACTACTGTACTTGTTCACACATTGTTTATTGCATTGATTAGCGTGACTATTTAAATAGTTTAAATACAAGAGGCATGTGTATTGTTACATGAATCTTAAAGGGGTTGTAAACCCTCATGTTTTTTCACCTTAATGCATCCTATGCATTAAGGTGAAAAAACGTCTGTCACTGAGCAGCCCCCCAGCCCCCCCCCCCCCCCCCCCGTTTTACTCACCAGAGCCCGTTCGTTCCCACGCCAGAGACACACACTCCCTCTCTGCCTGTTGTCTCGGCTGTTGATTGGATAGATTGATAGCAGCGCAGCCATTGGCTTCCGCTGCTGTCAATCAAATCCAATGACGCGGGTACCGGGGGGCGGGGCCGAGTCAGGCTTTCTGTGTCTATGGATGCAAAAGCGGGACTCGGGAGTGTGCCCCCACGGTGACCCCCAGGGAGAGCGCTTCTCCTAGGTGGTTTCCCAATGCGGGGAGGAGCTACTAGCGCCGCCAGGGGACCCCAGAAGAGGAGGATCGGGGCCACTATACAATTGCGACTTGTGTTGCAATTGTATATACTATATTATTTTTTCTTTATTTGCTATTTTTTCCCCCCATTAAAGTAGAGTTACCCTTTAAAGCAGGGGTTTCAAACTGGCGGCCCTCCAGCTGTTGCGAAACTACAAGTCCCATGAGGCATTGCAAGGCTGACAGTTACAAGTGTAGCAGAATCTCTGACCTCTTCCAGTCTAATATGAACCTTCAAGGCCAAAGATAGCTAACATCCTTCAATATGTGGTGGGTTGTGAGGCATAGTGGCTCCAAGGGTGGTAAAAGGTTGCGGACTCTTCTTGGATGTAAAAGAGGTTTTATTTCTTTGACAGTCCTTTTTATATTTTGCAGGGGAAAGAGAGTTAGGGTCAGGACACCCTTATAGTTGCAATTTCAAATGGCAGACTCCGAGACTTCAACAGGAGAACAGTCGTACAGGGAAAGGCCCCAGCAAGGCTCCACTTCTGGACGTGCAGGATTGCTGTCTCCTATGACAACAGTACTTAAACAGTTCCTAACTAAAAGTAAGAGTTCTCTCAGCTGTACTACAACTTCTACTTGTAGTTCTTCAGCCCCTTGAGATCCTGGTCTTTCACTGGACTCTCTGATTCATTGACTCTGAATCCCGTGAGCTCCTCAAGGCTTTTGCGGTGGTATCTCCATCAAGCATCACCCACGCTTCCCTGCTGGGTCCCTAGCTTGGCATTTCGGATACCTTCAAGCTTCACCCCTGCTGACCAGCTCAGTCATTAGCTTGGAACACAAGGCTGCTCTGCAAGCGTCACCTCCGCTGGTTGGGTCCCTGACTTGATCAGCACCTGAAGTTTCCTGATTCTCCACAGTGCCCGTTCAGTGAGAATACTGCTTCGGTACATGGTTCAGTTACTCACTGGTAAAGGTGGTTGGTCCCTTAGTGGCGACAGCTTCTCTTCTACCTCCGACCACGACAGGTTCTCCAGCCGGCAGAACTGTCACTTTTGGTTGGACTTCAACCTTGCGCTGCCCTCTTACTTCTGGATAGGCCCTCACACAGCCGGCCGGCCTGAAGCCTCCGAGATAGGCCCAATCTCCAGCCTAGCAGCCCGGGGCAGACAACACACATCCACCACGGCGGTCTGGGTGGCACATAAGAACAGGGATCACCTGACCTCATCCAAATTTATAGGCTCTTTCAGCAGGCCAAGGGATTCAACAAAATCCCTGCCCATCGGCCGAGATACCCCATATACCCATAACCTGACCTTGAGTTGTCCTTTTCAATCTAATACCTCCAAGTGCCCGGCCACCTGGTGGTAGAAGAGGAACGTACAACCAGGCCAAATTTAGGGAGAAGTCAATGGATCCCTAGTAATTAACTACAGTAGCTACTCCTGACAAGGAATTTGGTGAGGAGCTCCCTGACTAAACCCCAGGGTGCTACATCAGCACAACTCCTACAGGCAGAGGCATAATGTAGTTTTGCAAACAGCTGGAGGGCCACCAGTTTGAGACACCCTAACAATAAACTTGTCCCTTTTGGTCTGATAAATATACAATTGAATATTATATGTACATAATATAATTGGGTACCAACATTTAAAGGTAAAGTTGATTGAGGGAAAATCCGATTTCCTCTCGGGGGATCAGGAAGGAATTTTTCCCCTGCTGTAGCAAATTGGATCATGCTTTACTCGGGTTTTTCGCCTTCCTCTGGATCAACTGTGGATATAGGATTGTGTATATGGGATTCTGTGTGTTTTTTTTTTTTGGTTGAACTAGATGGACTTGTGTCTTTTTTCAACCTGACTATCTAGCCATGAAAACAATTTGTGATAGCTGTTTGATAAGTGCAAAAAATACCCATTGATTTAGCCCTGAAATCTTGAGAGCTAATAATTTTCTGTGCTCTCTAATGCCGCGTACTCACGACCGGACTTTACGGCATACTTGGTCCTGCGGACCAGAGTCCGTCGGACTATTCGATCGTGTGTGGGCTCCAGCGGACTTTTTTTCCCAAAAGTTTGACGGACCTAGAAATAAAACATGTTTCAAATCTTTTCAACGGACTCGAGTCCGGTCGAAAAGTCCGCTCGTCTGTATGCTAGTCCGACGGACAAAAAACGACGCTAGGACAGCTATTGGCTACTGGCTATGAACTTCCTTGTTTTAGTCCGGTGTACGTCATCACGTACGAATCTGTCGGCCTTTGGTTGATCGTGTGTAGGCAAGTCCGTCGTAAAGTCCGTTGAAAAGTCCGCCAGACAAAGTCTGCCGTAAAGTCTGGTCGTGTGTACGTGGCATTACTGTGCACAAGGAGGGTATATGATGACGAGGAGGGAAGTTGATAAGGAAAGGACTGGGTTTTTTTTTAATGCATCAGGATGTGGGCAGGGCTGACACCACATGCTTATAAATTCAGACCAACCATAGGTGTGAGCAGCCTATTGCATTAGAGTGTGCATCCCAAAGCTCAGACACACATACCTTTCTCTCCAGCCTCAGCTACACTGGACAGTGAATGATTATGAAGTCCTCTGGACTCAGTGGCTTTCTGTTCGTTCACAAACTGAAGCATAGTAAACTCAGTTTTCTATGCTTCAGTTATGCATGAACACCGTGAGTGAGTGTGTTCACTGTGTACATTTAGAAAAGGAAGGCGCTGGTAAATTACATTTTTACTAGCCCCTTCCCCCACTCTCCATCCTGAAACATTCCCTGCAGCAGCCTGGGGGGGGGGGAGAGGAGGTAAGCCAGCAGCACTGCAGGGTGGGGGTTAACACTGGGGAAGCCAAGGCAGTAGGGGGAATCAGCACTGCACATTGTGATTAGGGTGTGCCCAGGCACACCCGGCACACTCCCTGCGCAAGCCTATGAAACCAACTAAAAAAGCTGCACTGCTCAAGGTAGATTCCCAATATGACAGTCCCAAAACCAGCTGCAAGCCCTGCTCGCCACCAAGAGTACTGTGAAACTGATAGGATGGCTGCACTCCAGAAGGAAAGTCCAAAAAATACCAAGTTTACTGAAGTAGAATCCACATCAAAACACAGTGACAGGAGTTGGGAGCAGGGCCATGCTACCACTAGAGGTGATAACAACTGTAATCGCTTATACAGAAGATGCATACAATCCTGGGGGTATATAAAAATTAGCCAGGCATACAGTCCATGGCCATAGTAGTGGCAGTCCAGGGGTTAATAAAGTCTATAATCGTTCAGGATGTGAAGTGGGATGGTTGATCCTAAGGGCGGCTGCTGTCCTCAGAGAGCTGGCTCTGTAGTATTGCAAGAGGGGGTGGAGAAAAGGAAGCGCCACCTGAGTGCAGTATTAATGTAAGAATTTAATGACATAAAAAATAAGGCCTATTGAAGGAGCAGCAGCTCCGAGCGCGTAGCCTTCAGAACCCTCCCTCGATGTTGCCCCTCCCCTTGGAGTGTATCCGGAAGTTTTCTGAATGACCTGTGACGTCACGCACCTCCCCTGTGCGTTCCACGCCGGTCCCAGCTTCTCCCTGACGGCCACAGGAAGAGACACAAGCTGCAAGCCTCCATCTGCAGCCCTACAACGCTGGTATCAGTTCCGGACTGGAAATCGAGGAAGATAACACTGCCTACTCACAGATGAGCCTTTTAATTTGTTTTTCCTGTAAGTGTTTATTTTTTATGTCATTAAATTCTTACATTAAAACTGCACTCAGGTGGCGCTTCCTTTTCTCCACCCCCTCTTGCCATGCTACCACTAGGCAAACTAGGCAGCCGCCTAGGGCGCACTGCTGCCTAGGGTGCCCAAACATTGGTGTTCCTACTCTCTTCTCTCTGCAGCAAGCAACTAAGTCTCAGCATCAGAAGGCAGCCGCCGCTCCGTTCTCACATAGTGTCAGAGGCGCAGCGGCGACGAAGGACTGTGTCTGTGTCCCAACTCCCGAATGAATGGAAGCAAGCAAATATTCATTGATGGGCGCTGGTAGGCTGCATTTGATGGGCGCTGGTGAGGCTGCATTTGATGAGCTCTGGTGAGGCTGCATTTGATGAGCGCTGGTGAGGCTGCATTTGATGGGCGCTGGTGAGGCTGCATTGATGGGCGCTGGTGAGGCTGCATTTGATGGGCGCTGGTGAGGCTGCATTTGATGGGCGCTGGTGAGGCTGCATTAATGGGCGCTGGTGAGGCTGCATTTGATGGGCGCTGGTGAGGCTGCATTTGATGGGTACTGGTAAGGCTGCATTTGATGGGCGCTGGTGAGGCTGCATTGATGGACGCTGGTGAGGCTGCATTGATGGGCGCTGGTGAGGCAGCATTTATTGGGCGCTTCATTAAAAAGGTGGGGTATATATGGGCAGGGCAAAAGGGGTGGAGTCAGGGGTGGAGCCAGGGGGGAGGTGGCAAAATGAGGTTTCACCTAGGGTGTCAAAAATCCTTGCACCAGCCCTGGTTGGGAGCAAATGCTGACCACACATTTACCACAGTTAACACACAAACCCTTAACATGTGCTCCCAGCTCCTGTCACTGCGTTTTGATGTGGATTGTACTTCAATAAACTTGGTATTTTGTTTGGACTTTTCCTCTGACATGCAGCCATCGTTTTAGTTTCACTTATAAATTCAGAGCTGTGTTGTCATGTCAAAGAGGAAAGTAGGAGCATACTATATTTCTGGCACTTTCCCAGCAGCAGTCGGAGGGGTCGGTGGATAGGAATAGAGGTGATACTTTGGGGAAAGAAGGAATGTGCTAGAATAATCTGATGTAGAAAATAATGGGTGTACTGCTATCTTTACATGCTTTGGGGGATGGAATAATTCATTTTAAAAGAAGCATGTAGTTGGGATAAATCACATGGAGGCTGCCATGCAGAGACAACCAGGTAAGTAGCATTTTAACCTCTTCCCGTCCGCGCTATAGCCGAATGACGGCTACAGCGCGGACCTACTTTGCCGGGAGAGCATCAATAGATGTCCTCTCATGCTCGAGAGGCCTGCGCGCCCTCTGCAGGGTGCACGCGGCGTGCTCTGTGATCAGCGAGTCTATGAGACTCGGCTCATCACAGATCGGAGTAAGGGGTCGATCCCGACCCCTTACCACATAATCAGCTGTCAGCCAATGACAGCTGATCATGTGATGTAAACAGAGCCCATAATCGGCTATTTTTTTCTCCTTGCGCTGGCGTGTGGAGAAAAAAAAAAGCCGATCACCGGTGGCAGTGAGAGGGACATCAGTCCCGATCGTGGAGAGCCTCTGCAGAGTCATCTGTGCCACCTGCCAGTGCACAACAGTGCCGCCTACCAGTGCCCACCAGCACCACCTACCAGTATCCACAGTACAACCCATCAGTGCCCACAGTGTAACCTATCAGTGCCCACAGTGCCACTTATCAGTGCCCACAGTGCCACCTATAAATGTCACCAATCAGTGCCTCATCACCAGTGCTGCCTATCAATACCACCTACTAGTGCCCATCAGTGCCACCTACCAGTGCCCATCAGTGCCACCTAATAGTGCCCATCAGTGACATCTATCAATGCCCATCAGTGCCACTCATCAGTGCCGTCTTATCAGTGCCTATCAGTGTCGCCTTATCTGTGCCTATCAGTGCAGCCTCATCAGCAAATATCAATGAAGGAGAAAAATTACCTGTTTGCAAAATTTTATAACAAAGTATGAACTTTTTGTTTGTTTACCAAAAAATAAAAACCCCAGTGGTGATTAAATACCACCAAAAGAAAGCTCCATTTGTGTGAAAATAATGATAAAAATGTCATTTGGGTACAGTGTTATATGACCGCACAATTGTCATTCAAAGTGTGACAGCGCTGAAAGCTAAAAATTGGTCTGGGCAGGAAGGGTGGGGGTTTAAGTGCCCAGTAAGCAAGTGATTAAGAAGAAGGACAGTACTTTATTTAGTACTTTGGCTGTTTGAGTATTGTGTTATCCATGGTGAACTAAATATAATTTTCAGTATGCACTGCAAACGTTCAAAGTCTGAACATTGGTTGATGAATTGCTCAAAATAATTTTAGTTGAGAGTTCCTTTAGGCTCCATGCACATTATAAGCTAAAAAAAAAAAATGCAAGAATAACGCTGGATGAAAAATGTTGATAATAGCATTTTTGTGCCAGCTTCTAGTAGCATTTTAGTAGCTTTTTAGGAGCAGTAGCATTTTATTCGTGTTTTTGCAGTACATGAAAAAAAAAAAAAAAGTTTAACCACTTACGGACCGGCCGCCGTCGTTATACGTCAGTACTTTGAAGAGGAATGTAGTTGTTATGGCAGCAGCTAGCTACCATAACCCCGGTATCCTCTTCTTCAGCGGGCGGTCCGCTTTCAGATAAAAGTTGTCTCTGTGGCGGATTCACCGCAAAATCAGTTTTATTGGCGTCGGGAAAGGGCCCCCCGCCGCGCTCCAGTGCCCTCCGCCGCTTACTGGAGCCATCGGTAGCAACGAAGGCGATCCGATCCTCTTCCATGTGTGGCATGAAGACGAGTGAGGGGAAGATGGCCCCCACCCGTCTCCATACCATTGCAGGGCGGAAGTGACGTTTTGATGTTAAATGTTAGCTCTTAAAGGGACTTTTTTTTTCAAATGAGATTTAATTATTATTTTTTTTTATTGCATTTTAATGTACCAGGAGGCATGCCCTCAACATGGGGGGGTGCTTTGGGGGAGGGGGGCGCCCTGCGCCCCCCCCCAAAGCACCTTGTCCCCATGTTGATGAGGACAAGGGCCTCTTCCCGACAACCCTGGCCGTTGGTTGTCGGGGTCTGCGGGCGGGGGGGCTTTAATAAGGAGGCCCCCAGATCCCGGCCCCCCACCCTATGTGAATGAGTATGGGGTACATCATACCCCTACCCATTCACCTAGGGAAAAAGTCAATAAAAAAAGACACTACACAGTCCCGGGGCATGCTGGGACTGTGACGTCATAAGGGGGCGTGGTCACCGGGTGATGTTGCCCACACCCCCTTATGACGTCACAGTCCCAGCATGCCCCAGGACTGTGATGTCATAAGGGGGCAGGGTCACCGCCTATATAAGTCATTGTGGAGCGCTCACACAGCATTACAGAGGGAGAGAGCGTCGTGTCAGCATCGGAAGAAGAGAAGAGGGAAGAAGATGCAAAAGTCCGGGCCACCGCTAGCAAAAGAGCGGCAGAAGATAGTGGAGGAGACGGCAGAAGAGGTCGAACACCGGGAGAAGAGGCCAGAGAGCGGAAGAAGAACCGGACACCGGTAGAAGAGACTGGAGAGAGCGGCGAAGTCGGAAGAAGACCCCCGGAGCTGTCTAATAAATTACTTTAAAAACCTGTGTAGTGTGTTTTTTTATTCACTCTTTTCCTAGGTGAATGGGTAGGGGTACGATGTACCCCATACTCATTCACATAGGGTGGGGGGCTTGGGATCCTTATTAAAGGGGGCTCCCGGATTCCGATAAGCCCCCTGACAACCAACGGCCAGGGTTGTCGGGAAGAGGCCCTTGTCCTCATCAACATGGGGACAAGGTGCTTTGGGGTGGGGGGGTCGCAGGGCCCCATCTGACCAGAGCACCTTCTTCCACATGTTTGCTGTGTCCCCCACATGGCTTCTCACAAACTGCAAACATGACTTCTTATGGCTTTATTTCAACCACTCTTCCATAAAGGCCAGAGTCCACAACTAATGCCACGAACACACTATCGGACATTCCGACAACAAAATCCTGGATTTATTTCCGACGGATGTTGGCTCAAAGTTGTCTTGCATACAAACGGTTGCACAAATGTTGTCGGAAATGCCGTAGGTCAAGAACGCGGTGACGTACAACATGTATAGGGCTGAAACGATTAATCGATATTATCGATAATAATCGATAATGAAAATCGTTGTCAACGATTTTCATTATCGATTAGTTGGTCCGCACCTTCCTTCTGTCCGTCCGTTTAAATCCTCCCTCCTGTGTCCTCGGCGCCGCCATTTGTGACCAGGCACGTCTGCGCCGCCACACGTCCGCGGTGCGCCTCTCCTCCTCCTCTTTGCAGACGTCATCCCCACTGATGTTCTCAGCCCTGCCCGCTGCCTCGAGGGAACAGAGAGGCGAGGGCAAGAAGCGAGGAGAGCCGAGCTGCCGAGCTGCACATTCATAGTGAAAGGTAGCAGCTAATGATAACACAGTAAAAACAGCACATTTTTATGACCGGGCACCATCCTAACAGTATTACTGGGGAGGGAGGGGGGGGAGTGCCCCATCATTGGTGTTCCGGGGGTGGCTGCCTGGAATAGTAGTGCCCCATCATTGGTTTTCCTGGGAGGGAGGGGAATAGACATAGTGCCCCATTGGTGTTCCTGGGAGGGGGGGGGGGGAATAGTGCCCCATTGGTGTTCCTGGGAAGGGAGGGAATAGTGCCCCATTGGTGTTCCTGGGAAGGGGGGGGATAGTGCCCCATTGGTGTTCCTGGGAAGGGGGGGAATAGTGCCCCATTGGTGTTCCTGGGAAGGGGGGGGGATAGTGCCCCATTGGTGTTCCTGGGAAGGGGGGGAATAGTGCCTCATTGGTGTTCCTGGGAAGGGGGGGGAATATTGCCTCATTGGTGTTCCTGGGAGGGGCGGGGGGATAATGCCCCATCATTGGTGTTCCTGGGAGGGGCGGGGGGATAATGCCTCATCATTGGTGTTCCGGGGGGTGGCTGCCTGGAATAGTAGTGCTCCATCATTGGTTTTCCTGGGTGGGAGGAGAATAGACATAGTGCCCCATTGGTGTTCCTGGGAGGGGTGGGGGGATAGTGCCCCATCATTGGTGTTCCTGGGAGGAATAGTGCCCCGTCATTGGTGTCCCCGGGAGGAATAGCATCCCGTCATTGGTGTCCCCGGGAGGAATAGCATCCCATCATTGGTGTCCCCGGGAGGAATAGCGCCCCGTCATTGGTGTCCCCGGGAGGAATAGTGCCCCGTCATTGGTGTCCCAGGGAGGAATAGTGCCCAGTCATTGGTGTCCCCGGGAGGAATAGCGCCCCATCATTGGTGTCCCCGGGAAAAATATCACTCCATCATTGGTGTTCCCGGGAGGAATAGAAAAAATGGCACATTACGATTTTTTTTATGATTCTATCCGATTAATCGAAAAAATAATCGGCCGATTAATCGATTATGAAAATAATCGTTAGTTGCAGCCCTAAACATGTACGATGAGCCCAGAAAAACGAAGTTCAATAACCAGTGTGGCTCTTCTGCTTGATTCCGAGCATGCATGGAATTTTGTGCGTCGGAATTGTGTACACACGATCGGAATTTACGACAATGAATTTTGTTGTCGGAAAATTTAAGAACCAGCTCTCAAATTGTGTTTATCGGAAATTCTGACAAAAAATGGAGCCTACACACGGTCGGAATTTCCGACAACAAGCTCCCATCAAACATTTGTTGTCGGAAATTCCGTCCGTGTGTACGCGGCATAATAGTTGTCCTGTGGACAGATTCTCCCACCTGAGCTGTGGATCTCTGTAGATCCTCCAGAGTTACCATGGGCCTCTTGGCTGCTTCTCTGATTGATGCTTTCCTTGCCTGGCCTGTCAGTTTAGGTGGACGACCATGTCTTTGTAGGTTTGCAGTTGTGCCATACTCTTTCCATGGAAAAATGAATGGATGTATTGAACAGAGCTCCTTGAGATGTTCAAAGCTTGGGATATTTTTTATAACCTAACCCTGCTTTAAACTTCTCCGCAGCTTTATCTCTGACCTGTCTGGTGTGTCTCTTGGCCTTCGTGATGCTGTTTGTTCACTAAGGTTCTCTAACAAACCTCTGAGGGCTTCACAGAACAGCTGTATTTATACTGAGATTAAATTACACACAGGTGGACTCTATTTACTAATTAGGCGACTTATGAAGGCAATTGGTTCCACTAGATTTTAGTTAGGGGTATCAGAGTAAAGGGGGCTGAATACAAATGCATGCCACACTTTTCTCATATTTATTTGTAAAAAATGTTGAAAACCATTTATCATTTTCCGTCCATGTCACAATTATGTGCCACTTTGTGTCGGTCTATCACATAAAATCCCAATAAAATCCATTTAGGTTTTTGGTTGTAACATGACAAAATGTGGAAAACTTCAAGGGGTCTGAATACTTTTTCAAGGCACTGTATTTGCAGATCAGCAGTGTACTCTCTTCTCCACCTGTATGCAATCCCTGTGTGCAGAATGGGCTGGATTCCTTCCAGATGCCAATGAATCAGATTTGCTGTACATTAATGATATAACCCAAATTGCTGACTATACACTATATTATGATGCAGTAGGTATAAAAAAAAAAAAAAAAAGAATTGCCTCACTTTAAAATAATCACATTTTGTTGCTTTGCAGCCTGAAATGAAGACAGACACAGTTTCTGTTTTTGCCAGCTGTATTTACTCATAACAGTGCAACTTATAACATCCAAGTGAAAGATAGAACACCAACATTTCAGAAAAAAATCATACTTGAGAAAAAAACAAATAACCGAGTACCTCTAGTCACCACATACAACCCAGCACTTGAAGGGATCAAAATTATTACAACCCATTATAACAGAGGATGAAACTCTGAAAGGAATATTCCAACAACCCCCATTATTGGCTTTCAGACAACCACCCAACCTCAGACACAAACTAATCAGCAAGAAACTTCACTCTGATTATGAAGTCACAAACAATGGTAGCAAACCCTGCAATAAAAAACGCTGCAAACTATGCAACCAGATAGATCTATCCAAAAGTGTTACACACACTAATGGGACCTTCAATATCATGGGATCTTACAGCTGTACCTCCAGTAATGTTGTGTACCTCATCCAATGCAAAAGGTGCAGCAAAGGATCTTATGGTGGTGAAACAGGACAGAAGTTGCAAGCGAGGATGAATTTGCACAGACATACTATCAAAGAACATAAAGAAGACAGTTTATGCACACCTGTGGGACATCATTTCTCACAATCGGACCACACTATAGAAGACCTCAATGTCTTAGTTCTTAAAGGGAATTTCAGAACTATCCAGGAAAGGAAAACGTTTGAACTAAGAATGATACTTCTTTTTGACACGAAGAATAATGGCCTGAATTTAGATATTGGTTTCCTTACACATTATGCTAAAGTTTTACGACCGCTCTGTGATTAGTATCCCCCCCCCTTGCATCCCCCCCTTGCTCTCCCTCTGTCTTATCTCACTAACTCTGCTGCTATCTTTATTACCATTGATTTGTATGTGTTTGGTTTTCTCTTTTTTTTTTTCTTCTTTAACATTCTGCTTAAAAATTTGTGAATCAGTACTGCTTGGACCTTGAAGAAGGGGACATACCCCGAAAGCTTGTCCTGAAAAATTGTATGTTAGTGCAAATAAAAAAAGTATCACGGACAGTACTCAATTTTCTCAGAAAAAAATCAAAAACAGAATCACTGAGTTGGAAAAAGGATCACCCCTTCCTAAAAATGACTTATAAACTCAATCAGGTGTAGCTAATCACCTTCTCCATTTCATCTGTAATCAGTGTTTATTGGCTCAGCATGAAAAGATCTTTCCTGGAGCATTTCAGTCCCTGGTAGTGCAACTGAAGCAAACAATCAACTATGGGTGGCAAGGCACTATCAAACGATCTCCGGGACAAAGTTGTGGACAGGCACAAGTCAGGAGATAGATACAAAAAGCAGCCCTCAGATTTTTCACTCGCCTACTCGCATTTTGCAAGTGGAAAATGAGGGCTGGCAAGTAGCTGGGCTGCCTGGGAGTGGGGGGGGGGGCGAGCACCGCCGGCGGTTCGGGTTGATTGGGAGCCGTTCTTCCAGTGATTGCCCAGGTGGAAGAGAGCATGGAGGAAGAGGAGAGCCACGGGGGCACGGAGCGGTATAGCTGTTACAGCTTACATTGAAATTGCCTCTGCTCGCTGTCACACACTGCCCGCCTCCTCCTAACCCTGTGCCTGTGATAGACAGGATGCGGGTCCAATGCTGGGATGTGTTCTGTCTATCACAGGCGCAGGTCAGGAGGAGGCGGGGCTGTGTGTGACAGTGAGCAGAGCCGAGGCAATTTCATATAAGCCGTAACAGCGTGCTATTCGCGCTCTGTGATCCCGTTGTTCTCCTCTTCCTCCAGTCATGATCCAGCCACCCACTCTCTTCCTCTGCCCTGGCGAGGCTGCAATGTTGGCACAGTGAGGCTGCAATGGGGGCACAGTGAGGCTGCAAAGGGCACAGTGAGGCTGCAATGTTGGCACAGTGAGGCTGCAGTGTTGGTCACGGTGAGGCTGCAATGTTGGCACAGTGAGGCTGCAATGGGGGCACAGTGAGGCTGCAATGTTGGCACAGTGAGGCTGCAATGTTGGCATAGTGAGGCTGCAATGTTGGCACAGTGAGGCTGCAAGGGGCACAGTGAGGCTGCAATGTTGGTCACGGTGAGGCTGCAATGTTGGCACGGTGAGGCTGCAATGGAGGCACAGTGAGGCTGCAATGTTGGCACAGTGAGGCTGCAATGTTGGGCACATTGAGGCTGCAATGTTGGGCACGGTGAGGCTGCAATGTTGGGCACAGTGAGGCTGCAATGTTGGGCACAGTGAAGCTGTAATGTTGGCACAGTGAGGCTTCAAGGGGCACAGTGAGGTGTGGTACCTGGTAAGATGACAGGTCCTCTGCAATGTTGGCACAGTGAGGCGTGGTACCTGGTAAGATGACAGGTCCTCTGGTAGCGATGGGGGTCAATGCTTTGCAATCGGTTTACAGTAGCAAACGGAACCAAACCCGTGTTACGAAGATCCATGACCTAGTCACATGGGTATGGGAAGAAAGGAGAGAACATGGGCACGCATAAGGTCTGTGCTAGGCACAAGGCAGGACCCCATTCTGTTGCTGGGAGTGAGGTAACAGAGGTACGATGGACTGGTGGGGAGGGCGCAGGCTCAGCAGCGCCCCTCAACATACTGTACATCAAGTTACATTGTGTAATGACACATGATGGTTCTTTACAGTGGAGCGCTGTACTTTTACTGTACACGGTGTAATGGCCCATCTCTGTGTCGAGGGAACTGCCTTAATGTTGGACTTTCACATGACCGCAGTCTCAGCCTGGTCCCGGACATTGATGAGCTCACTCCGTGCAAAAGGTACCCCTATGTGCAGGGGGAGTTGGCCCTGTCCACATGCAGCCCACTTCTTCAGGAAAAAGGGAGAAGTCAGGAAATCTGCAATTTGCATAAAGAACAAGGGTCATAAATAATTGTACAAGTAATTAGTTAAAGAGGAAGTAAACTCCCTGGGTTTGTTTGTACCTATAGGTAAGCCTATAATAAGCATTATATGCATATCAACCTGCACCATTTAGGGGATATTTACTGTATACCCCGCCAATTACGTCTTAGGCCCATGCGCTCTGAAGGAAAGGTCGCCTGTAGCCGTTTCTTCATAGCCGTGTGCCGTGACCGGTAACGTCATCTCCACTCACAGCGCCGGAGCCTGTGAACCCGGAAGAAACACCGGGGAAGATGTCAACCGTCTCAATAGTGTGCGGATGCCGCTGCGAGGGCTTCGTTCCAAGGTAAGTATTTCATAATGAGCTAGTATGCGATGCCTTTGTCTTGCAGGTATTTTTATTTTATTTTTTTTGGGGGGGGGGGGGGTTTACAACCTCTTTAACACAAAACTAAAGATTATCTAGTAATACTCATTGCATTCAAATACAGCAGGACTCTGCTATGAGGCAGTTACTGTACATATATCTGTAGAAAAATCATTATTGACAGGGGCATTTTAATTGATAGATCTATGTAACACTTTTATAATTACTTTTGCATTTCATAAATTGTGTAAAAAAACTTGTAACATTGTTGTATTGTGTACCCATTGTGTACCCATCTTGTTTTGTGTACCCATAAAGTCTATTTTCTAAAAAAAAATGATTTACTAAAGCATTTGAGAATGTTCACACAATAAATTGTGTGAACGTTCACTTCAGTTGCTCAATCGTGTGAAAAGAAAATCCCTGTTCACTTATTTAATCTGCACACGATTGGATAATTGAAGTGAATATTTGCACACATAGGTGTGCGCAGCCTATTGTATTAGGGTGTGCACCCCAACGTTCTAACACACTGCGTGTATGTGTATAAATATGTAGGGCAGTAGGGCAATGGACAGCATCGGTAGAATAGTGGACTATGTCAGTATTTTATTTTTTTATTACATTTTTTACAATTGCATTATTTTTTATAATGTTTTTATACAATCATTTTTATTATTGATTTTTACAATCTTTTTAGGGGCCACATTGAGGGCTTTGGTGAAATATCTAAACAGGCCCCTGATGTTTCACTTTTGAGACAAAGAAAGGGACTTGGGACAGAGATTCCCCAGTCCATTTCTCTGCAGCCAAGCAGGAGGGGGAATCTGCCCAGCCCAGGGTGATTAGGGTGTGCCCATATGTTTGCACAATTTATTGTGTGAACATTCCTAAATCCTCTAGTAAATCAGCCTCACTTTGTCTCTTTTGCAATAAAAAAACCTGCTGGGTCGCCCTTTTTTAATTTTTACCTAGTTTCACTTTATTACTTACTGTGGATCTGTACTTCCGCAACCTCTACTGCCGCTTCCAGGTTATTACCCCACCAGTCATCAGATCACCAGTCACAGGAGGTGTCTGCCAAGATGGCCACCCCCACACAGAAACAGCAGGGCACAAGGCATTGTAAGTTGGTCCTGGGGAAAAGATCAGTTGTTTGGACCCTACTGTCCAGTGGCGGATGGTGCTATACTTTTTTGGGGGGAAAACAATCCAATCGCCAACATCCCCCCCACCCCCCGGTTGTATCCCTCCCAGCCGCCCCCCCAAACGGTCACCAGCCCTGCACTTACCCCATCTAGTTCGCTGGCAGCGCTTCCTCCGCGACGTCTCCTCCTCCTCGGCCTCACAGTGGCTTCCCTTGCGCCTGCTCCTCCTTGCTCTTCTCCTCCAATACAAGCGCTTCTCCTCTTGGCCAATCAAGCCAATCGAGTCCACCTTTTTTAAAGCCAATTAGAGGCTTTAATCATGTGCTTCCAAAGAAAAAAAAAACAAAAGAAGAAAAAAACCCCATTGGTCCGGTGCTCTGCATGTAGATTAGGGGCCGGGCACAGGGTTTAGGGGGGCAGCGCCCCTGCGCCCTGTATGGACGGGCCCCCACTGCTACTGTGAGCATTGGTGACTAATCCTTTGCCCTCTGCTTGCTTTTTTTGGGCACAGATTCCAAGTATGGTTTCCTTTTTAAGTAGTGCAATCAGTCTAAATACTATTATACAGAAACACAGACAAGAACAAAGAGACAACGGGGGTTATTTACTAAAAGACAAATCCACTTTGCACTGCAAGTGCACTGAAAGTGCACTTGGAAGCGCAGTTGCTGTAGATCTGAGGGGGGCATGCAAGGAAAATAAAAAAACAGCATTTTAGCTTGCACATGATTGGATGATAAAATCAGCAGAGCTTCCACTCATTTCAGATCTTCCCCTCAGATCAACAGTGACTGCACTTCCAAGTGCACTTTCAGTGCACTTGTAGTGCAAAGTGGATTTGCCTTTCCTAAATAACCCCCAATATCAGTTATCAGGCTGAATTCTCTGCCATTGCAAACAAATTAGGAAATATTTAACAGTTACCTGGCCTAAAACAACAGCCCACCTTTACATTGGGCCAGATTTCTTCCTTAAAGTGGACCTCAGATGGTGCAGTGTGTTGAGGGAAAATGGACTACAGATTTCTTTTATGGTATTCAGTGACAACACATAATTCTCTCCAGACTGTTTGATACTTATGGCTTGTTGTGTGACCATATGGAATAATTGCTGGTACTAATATATTATCTGACTGTTTTTTGGTTCAAGTGAAGGAAACTACCATCTGTTTGAAGGCTAAAAATCACATACTGTATAGAACTGTGACAGGTGCTAACAGCTCCGTTTCTGAAGTATCTGAGAAAATGGAAACCGCAGCTGCATTATTATTATTTCAGTCATTTCTAAAAGAAGTAGACTGGTAACCTCAGTCATGTGTAGACCTGTATTGATCCTATGACTATTAAAGGGGTTTTCCACTTGAAACAAACATGTATTCTTACTGCAGACTTCCCCTTGCAGTAACAAGGCATCATTATTACACGATCAAGGACTAGAAGTGGTGCCAGTACTTTTCATTGTGAGCCCAGATAGTGAAGAAAGAGGCGAGGTCCGAGAGGAATGACCACTTCCTCCCGCTAATTAGAAACGTGTGAATCAAAGTCAATAAAAGTGGCTGTAAACAAAACCTCCAGTGAAGCAAGATATTGTTTTAAAACAAAAAAATTGCTAAAATTCTTGTTTATAATTTTAACCACTTCAGCCCCGGAAAATTTTACCCCCTTCCTGACCAGAGCATTTTTTGCGATTCGGCACTGCGTCGAATTTAGCTGACAATTGCGCGGTCGTGCGACGTTGCACCCAAACAAAATTGACGTCCTTTTTTTCGCACAAATAGAGCTTTCTTTTGGCGGTATTTGATCACCTCTGCGGTTTTTATTTTTTGCGCTATAAACAAAAAAAGCCGTCAATTTTGAAAAAAAAAGCAATATTTTTTACTTTTTGTTATAATAAATATCCCCAAAAATATATAAAAAAACAAATTTCTTTCTCAGTTTAGGCCGATATGTATTCTTCTACAGATTTTTGGTAAAAAAATCACAATAAGTGTATATTGATTGGTTTTTGCAAAAGTTATAGCGTCTACAAAATAGAGGATAGATTTATGGCATTTTTATTATTATTTTTTTTTTTTTACTAGTAATGGTGGCGATCTGCGATTTTTATCGGGACTGTGACATTATCGCGGACACATCGGACACTTTTGACACTATTTTGGGACCATTGTCATTTATACAGCAATCAGTGCTGATTACTGTATAAATGACACTGGCAGGGAAAGGGGTGTGTCCTAGAGAGTGATTCTAACTGTAGGGGGGATGGGCTCACTACAACATGACAGAGATCACTGTACGCCCATTTGCCTGCCTGTGCCATTCTCCACTTGTTTAGTTTAGTTTAAAAAGTATAGCTGCTAACTTTTAAAAAACAGACACTCACCGTGGGCATCCCGCCGTGACAGCTTGCAGCTTCCTGGCCAGGCGCACTCTGCGAGTCGTGCTGCGCACTGCTAGTGACCAGGCAATCTTCTGGGACCTGTGACGTGTCCCAGAAGATTGCAGAGAGGGAGGGGCCGCCTAGGGGGAGAGGAGGAGTCACCTAGGCGGCCAAGAGATGGAAGCAGGAAGTGGGACAGGAAGTCCCTCTGAAAATAAGGTACCCACCCCCCCCCCCAAAATTACATGCCAAATGTGGCATGTAAGGGGGCAAGGAGTATTTAAAGTGGAAGTTCCACTTTTGGGTGGAACTCCGCTTTAATAATGTGGCTCACTAATGCTTTTAAACCCTTCAAATCTTGGTCAAGGATCCATATAAGGTCATATGTATTGCTTTACCTTACTGATGTAAAGCTTGCGGAATGCAGAATGACCGAGCCCACCATTCCCCTTAAAAGGTGATATCACTGTCCAAACAACTTTGATTGGTCATTTACTCACATACTAGCCTGTATCTACCACAGCCCAAACTGGAATAAGCTAGTCTCACACCAGAGCTTGCAAAACATGCATGCGTCTGTCTGCATACCACGCTTTATATACGCAAATGGGACTCCGTGGTGCAAACAGCATCTTTAGTTAAGTATTCTTGTTATGTTTTCTTTATCTTTATCTGTCATTACATTCAATAATTGTTATACTTTTGAGCATTTGTGTGATCTTTCTGTGCATATATCGAACACAACCCCAAAAATGTGACAAAACATAAGCATTAAGCTTTAAGCCCAACAGTCTCTCTGCAGTCTCCTTCTTTTTGGAAGATTGCGATCTAGGAATGAACAATGCAGAGGATATAAATTTTTCCTGGAGATCACCTTAAAAAAACAAAAGTCTTTATACCTCTGTTGAGTGACTATGCCTAGGCTGAGATGATGTCATCAGTCTGCTTTTGGCGGTAGGAAGCATGTGTCAGACTTGGGAGAACACAGCCAAGAACTCCACAGGCATCAGGATTTCCATCATTTAGTCATCTCTGAGTCAGTTTCTCAGGTCAGGAAGTAGATGTTGGTGTTGGATGATGTCTGAACAAAGATGACTCTGTCCTTGAGACGAGATAAGTAAATGAAGGCATTGTCAGGGGGAGTACTGTCATTTTTTTTTGAGATAATAAAATACCTGTAAGTCTTACACTAAAAATATTTAGTACATACCGTATATACTCGAGTATAAGTCGTTCCGAGTATAAGTCGAGGCCCTAATTTACCACAAAAAAATGAGAAAAACTTATTGACCCGAGTATAAGACGAGGGTGAGAAATGCACAGCTACTGTAAGTGGAAAAGAGGGTCAACAATGCCCATTTGCAGCATCACTGTGCCCATTTGCATGCCTCACTGTGCCCATTTGCAGCTATAGGTCCCCTGAACTTCAAATTCGGTAGTTAAGGGTTCCTAGATGCCCCCTAGCTGCAGCCAAAGGGTCCCGAAATGACATTGCTGCAGATGGACACAGTTGACCGAATTTTGGGCCCCGTATCTCGGGGGCCACTTAGTGCTAAGAACCCCAAATTTGGTGTGCAAACCCAGTGAAACTAGCACCATAAAATTTCCAAAGCTGGGGTTTTTAGCACCAAGTGGCCCCGAGATACGGGGCCCCAAAAATCAGTTCAGAAAATGTCAAGCACTTTTCTGCAGCAGAGAATGACATTTTCCGAACCGGCTTTGGGGCCCCGTATCTCAGGACCACTTGGTGCTAGAAACTTCAGCTTTGGATATGTTTTATGTTACCAGTTCCGCTTGGTTTCCACACCAAATTTGGGGTTCCTAGCACCAAGTGGCCCTGAGATACGGGGCCTCAAAGTCGGTTCGGAAAATGAAATTTTTTGCTGCAGAAAAGTGCTTGACTCGAGTATAAGTCGAGGGGGGCACTTTCAGCACAAAAAAATGTGCTGAAAAACTCGACTTATACTTGAGTATATACGGTATGTACTTAACATGAAAAAGCATATCTGATGTTAGATCTGCTTTAAAGTATTTGCACCAATATCAGCACCAGCTTTTGTGTGTAGATAACGGTATAAAAAACAGTCAGTTGCAGATGTAAAGCATAGTATGAGTTCACGAGTCTGTGTTGTATATCTCACTTGAATTTTTTCAGCTTCCTGTGAATATATAATGTATTCACGCCAGCTTAGTAAACAGAGTAGATTGTGCTGCTTCATGACATGAGGGAAAACAAATGTTCTAATTGCAAACCTATCCACTTGCGCCGAGAACAAATCCAGTTTCAAATCTGTAGTAAAATCTATAAGGGTCATTATTCTGTTTTCCTCTTGCAATTTACTGCAGAGACATGGTCCAAGTGTATATATTGATTTTGAGTCTGCTATACATTGATTTAAATATTTGCCTTTGACATGTTACTCTTATATTGTCAAGCCCCAATTCCACAATAGTTTATAATGTATAGATGTATGGTCTTTGGAGATTTGGCCCTGGAAATGTTCCTAGTATTAAAAACCAGCACACTGTACACAAAGCCCCATATGTGCACTGGGGACTCTTAGCTCTCCAATCTTCATCTTAAATAATAGGTGCAACTTTGTAACTGCAGCCTGCCCTGCCAATAATTAAATGGAACCCAAACCTCCATAAACTACTGTTCATCTGTAATGCCCAACTCTAGGCTATTTTATTCCTTAAAAATGTCCCGCATGAGGTTAAAAATTCAAAAGGCAGCTCAGACTGCAATACTCTCCCCCTCCTTTGTGTTGTCTCCTACAATACTTTCTTTTCGCCACTCAACTTTTGGTCGACACTGGGCGTCACTAAACCCAGAAGACTGAGGTCATGCTGTGAATGTGAGTCCCATGGACGTGCCCCCTGAGAGGTGGTCAATATGGCACCTGCGTTCAGAGTTTAATGATGCATCGCTGTGGACCACCCAGCCCCAAAGAGAGAGATGAAGGGGGGTGGCGGGCTGGAGGGTCCCACACTGGATTCCAATGCCTTATTGCGATGTTCTACTAAATCAAATGTGCCAAGTCCACCATAATAAGAGTATAGTTTTACTTCCCGTAATGTAATTACATTTGATTTGGGACCTGCTCTTGTCCAGCCCTAGGAGAGGGTCCAACCTCACTGACACCACCAGTATACCTTTCTGTAAACTTTAATAAGCACACAAAAATTTGACTCACAACTCTATGAAAGAACATAATGTATTGGCAAGTTAAAGTCAACCAGCATGAACATATTAATGAGTGCACATCATCAGCTTCATGGGGTCCCCTGCAGGGATTTTGGATTCCAGCATATACTGTGACCCCCAATGGCATAAACCGTAGCTCTCCATATGGGATAACTTGTTCCAAGTGACCAAACAAAAGTAACAAACAGAGACAAACTATGTCACTTGAGATCTCTCAGATAAAGAGGGCTAGGTTTAGGCCTGAGGGTAAGGACTTAAAGTTAAACACAGGTCTGCCCTCAGGGTAAATTTGTCTGACTATAGTCTTTAATGTGAATCTTATGCCGACTAAGTTGGGGTCCTTGAAGACGTTGACACACAAGGAAAGAAGAATATGTCTGTTGACTGGGTGGTACATTACTGCACCTCAGAAATTCGTTTGAGTAATGGAGGGTAATTTCTGAATATAGTTGCGTACTCAGATGGAGACAGGCACAGTAGCAGTACTTTGATGACAGGGTGTACAACACTATAAGGCCCCTTTCACACCAGCTGGCCAATCGGTCCGCCTGTCCATTTTTCAGGTGAACCCGATTGGGCTACCCATTATTCCCTATGGTGTGGCGGATGACCCCCACCAGCATCTGATCCAATAAAGTCAGCTAAAAACAGACGGATGGGGATACGTTCGTCATCCGTCCGGCGGATTGGATGGAAACAGACATGTGGACCACCCCATAGAAGACAGCGGGCTGTGTCCCTGTCCGTTCTGCATAGAGGACAGCAGACAGATCCCCCGCTGAACAGGCTGATCCACTTGGATGGAACCACTCTGTCTGAAAGGGGCCTAAAAGTTGAATGAAAAGTAGGTACAGCTGCAGCAGTTAGTTGGGCAGAGTAGACAAACTGGTCGTGTGGGGCCTAACTCAGAAGCGATATCAGTTAGCAAACGGTGTGTGGAAAGTTTTTAAACACAAATTCTTGGAAAGGGAGACTGACAACACTAACAAAGTTCAGCTTAACTGTGGGTCTGTGACCCACTCACCACTCTCTCTGTTCTCCTGGGATCCACCTGTAGCAGTTGGCTGGGGTGATAAAGGGGCCACCCTTTAGTTGTGAGCCGTTACTTGTGGCAGGTGAAATGAGATACCTTGGCGCTTCATATCTGTGGTTCCTTAGTGGGCCTGAACAGTGACAGCCTGAGTCACATAGTGATGCTCCAGCACAGACACCGAAGCAGCGCATTGCCTCAGTCCAGCCTCCTGGGACAGGGTGCAACAGTGTCCAGCATGCAGCAGCTCACGGGCTCTTTCCATCCCCAGTGAGACACAGCACAGGACACAGCTCCTTCCCTGGCTTTTCTATTTATAAGGCCCCTCCTACTCTCAGGTGTCACTGGGTATTGTAGTTGATTTCCCAGTGATGACAACTATTCTGATGATTCTCCAGACTACATCTCACAGAGTGCTGCAGCCGAAAGTGAATTGCAAGCTAAGGAAAGTGTACTTGCTGCTGCCATCTTAAGGAAACAAAAAAAAAGAGTCCTGCAGAGCCAGTAACTCCTGTTACAACATCATGCAGCTTCTCTGGACTGTGGGGCGCCCCTCTTCAATTGCTACATGGGTACCCCAGCCCCAGTGGGGTGACACTTTGTACTTGAATTCCTCCAGCTGTTCACCTGTGTTACCATGGCTATCCTGGACTGTACTCTGAGGGATGCTGTCTATAGGAATAATCACAAGTAGCTGTGTTCTGTACTGTTCTGTACTGAAGTATTGATACTCAGCTTGACTCTGTTGTTATAGAGTCTTATACAGACTATGCTATGCAGTCACATGTTACCCTAATTGTGTAACAGAGATATTGCTGTGAAGTGTCCATGTTTATATATCTTTGATATGTTATGCATGTTTTTGCCACCCTATATCAGTTTTTCTTGATTCTAGCTTTGTACAGGTTTAGTAAACTGCAGGTTACAGTTACCCTGTCTGATCATTTTGCTGATTACCCATTCTGTTAAAGCAGCACCACTTGCTCAGAGAGATCTGTTCTTATCATGTAAGCAGATTGAAGCAGTCAGTAGGTCCTGTCCTGGCTGGGAGGGTTGGGGTTAATGCTTTGCCTGGTCTTTTAGTCTTTTTGATAGGTTCCTGTCTGGGTCCGGCCCACTTGCCCTGTGTGATATAAAAATGGGGCAGTGGCCCGGTTCACAGTCGGCCCCGTAGGCGAGAGCCTGCAAGAGAGAGAAACCAAGGAGTTCCTGTGCAACCTTGGGTTGTGAGACCCGTAAGGGATGGAGATGGACAAAGAGACCTGTAGGAGTAGGATAACGTCGCTTGTCACAGCCTGTAACAGAGACTTTTAACTTGGGATCACCCTGAAGACACCAGCACTAGAGTATGCCTCTGAAGGACTTACACTTGGGTGAGAGAGCCTGTGAAGGACTATGATTCCTGGAATGCACTCTTGCAGGTATGCCGGGGCAGCAAGCTAGCCTGTAGTTAGGAGTAGGGACATGGGAAATACCTTGCACTTGTATGTTGGACTGTGAGCTGTTCATTTGCACTTTTTCAAGTAAAGTATTGAAACGTTGTCCTTGCCCGGTCTGAAGTTATTAAAGAGGTGTATATTGTAAGTTAAAGGCACACACACAATCAACTAGTGGGTCTTAACACATTGGGGATGCCAAGAGTATCAGAAGTGTAACAAGCAGCCCGTTGATAGCTTGTACCTGTTATAGGTGGCACGGCCTGTAGCAGTGAGGGAGATGTTGTGGGAACTCCTTCCGCCAGCAGTCTATACCCTATAGCAACAGGAGCGGATTGCACCGCAGAGGTTCCTCATCCTGTACAGAAGTACTGGATGCCATTGCCTTGAAGGGGATTTTATTATTTTTTTAAATGCTGCGGTTTACTACTGCTTTAGGGTTGAGTAGTCCCCTCCAGGAGCCTCAGCCTTGTCCCAGGGTATTGATTGAGATGACACAAACAAAGGTACCCCATGTGTGTGTGTAAAGTGACCCTGTAACCAGGTGCCTAACATAGCCCGGAAGAACATTTGCGGGGTAGGCATCACATGTGAACCAGTATTTGGCACCCATCGAGTTAATGGGGAACATGGAGGGCATGACTAACAACCACACAGCAGCTACTCCTGCAGGCACAACAACCCCACCAGCCTGCCAACTAGTGTATGAAAAGATGTATTACTACTAACTTGTCGTATTCCTCAGAAAGCCATTATAATGGGGAGAGGGCAACGCCGTTTTCCTAAATTGAAGTTTACTATGCGCGCTCTATTGCCTTTGAGATCTCTCCAGGGGAGATTTCTCCTGCTGCCCTCTACTGTCTGTATTTGTAAACAGCTTGTGCTTATTAATTATCAGAGTTAGTTGTTTGTAGACAAGTACTTTCTGTCCCTGCTAGCTAGTTCAGAAAACCCAGACTGGAGGACTGTGATGTTAAATAAAGGGGGATTTCCCGGAAGCAGACACACAGAACCGAACCACATGATCTTATGCACAGATCTGTATTTGACCTAGGCCATAAGCAGAGACTATTAGGCAAGTTTTCCTATGTTCTAATAGTTTAACCACATGCCGACCGGGCCATAGCCTAAAGACGGCCACAGCGCGGTCGGCTTATTCTGGGAGGGCGTCCATAGACGTCCTCCCAGAATCCTGCTCTCACGCGCCCCCTGGGGCGTGCACCCGAGAACATCCGTGACCGCCAGGTCCAGAGGACCCGGCGCATCATGGATCACGGTAAATGGCCGCTGATCGCAGCCATTTACCATGTGACCGCTCCGTCAAATGACGGAGCGATCACATGTACACATGTCATGGCGCCGGTTCCTCCCTACCCTCTGTGTACCGATCGGTACAGTGTGAGAGGAGTGGGGGAGGGATCGGATGGCAGCAGCGCTGTGGGCTGGATGTGTAGTGCCCACAGAGCTGCTCTGTGACAAATGCAGTCACATCCAGCCATCCATCCATCCATGCTCAGCCATCCCTCCATGCTCTAATGCCCTGCACTACTCTGCAATACTCTGCACAACCCTGCAATACCCCACAATACTCTGCAATACCCCACAATACTCTGCAATACCCAGCCATACTCTGCACTACTCCGCAACACCCCGCAATACTCTGCAATACCCCACAATACTCTGCAATACCCTGCCATACCCTGCAGTACTCTTCACTACCCTGCAATACTCTGCAATACCCTGCACTACCCTGCAATACTCTGCAATACCCCACAATACTCTGCAATACCCCACAATACTCTGCAATACTCTGACATACCCTGCAATACTCTGCAATACCCCACAATACTCTGCAATACCCCGCAATACTCTGCAATACCCAGCCAAACTCTGCACAACTCCGCAACACCCCGCAATACTCTGCAATACCCCGCAATACTGTGCAATACCCCGCAATACCAATTTTCAATTTTCAGATATTGGCACCATAGCTTTAGGACTCTTTAACTTTCACAAAGACCAAATAATATACACCAATTTGTACTTATTTTTACCAAAGATATGTAGCAGTATAAATTGTGGCCAAAATTTACAAAGAAAAATTACTAATTTGCTAAATTTTATAACAGAAACAAAGAAAATTTCATTTTTTTTTAGCAAATTTTCAGTCTTTTTTCTTTTATAGCGCAAAAAATAAAAAACCCAAAGGTGGTTAAATACCACCAAAAGAAAGCTCTATTTGTGTGAAAAAAAGGACAAAAATTTCATATGGGTATAGTGTTGCATGACTGAGTAATTGTCATTGAAAATGTGAGAGCACCGAAAGCTGAAAATTGGTCTGGTTAGGAAGGGGGTTTAAGTGCCCAGCTGTCAAGTGGTTAAAGTGGATGTAAACCCAATGTCATCCTTTCTAAACTACTGCCATAGGGTTTATCTATAAGGATACACACGCCTCCTGCATGTATCTTTACCTGTCAAATGTCTCCCCTCTGTCTGTTATGAGACCCGAAAAACTGCAGATTCTGTGCGTGGGTCTGTTGTCTGGAGCTCGGTGGGTGGAGCCGTGATGTCAGTAGACTCCCCGCCCACCTCTACACTCCCCTTGTCAATATGCATTTTCTGCACTGCATGACCTTTTAATACAAATGTCTATTTAAAGGCTACATTCACCTTTACATAAAAAATAATAGATGCACATATTTTTTCAGGTAAAAAATGTGCATTTATTATTTTTTAAAACAAGAGCCTGTAAAGTATTGCACCTGTGATCAACAGATCGCGGGTGCAATGTCAGGCTCCTGTACACACTTCCTACAGCTATGTTGCCCATACCTCTGTACTGGTTGTGTGTCCACTGGGGAAGGTGGAAGTCACAAGTGTTTTGGCACCGGTGTAAATTTATGACTTCTCATATTGCACAAGAATAATAGAAGATGCAATCTATAGCCACTGGCACAGTGGCGCAGTGGGCGGCACAGTGGCGCAGTGGATAGCACTCTCGCCTAGCAGTAAGAAGGGTCGCTGGTTCGAATCCCGACCACGACACTACCTGCCTGGAGTTTGCATGTTCTCCCTGTGTCTGCGTGGGTTTCCTCCGGGTACTCCGGTTTCCTCCCACACTCCAAAGACATGCTGGTAGGTTAATTGGATCCTGTCTAAATTGGCCCTAGTATAGGTATGAATGTGAGTTAGGGACCTTAGATTGTAAGCTCCTTGAGGGTATAGGGACTGATGTGAATGTATAATATATATATGTAAAGCGCTGCGTAAATTGACGGCGCTATATAAGTACCTGAAATAAATAAATAAATAAAAATTTGTTTTAAATATATTGCCTTAACGTTTTTGATTCTCTATGTTCACATTTGGTGGTTCATCATTGTATTTTTTATTTTTTGATTGTTATACTATTGTGTTACACACATTAAAATTGTAAAATGTTGATTAATTTCATTTATGTGGTACACGTTGTTATGTATTAACTTTCCCAGTCGAAGTCTTTTATGGGGAAACACGTCGGGCGGAGCTACAGATCTTGACGTCACTGCGTACCAGCTGGCTGGCATGGTTTTGAATACACTGAATGCCGTTTTGTTTGGATGTCAGTGCTTACGATTTTTTTAAGGATAAATACTTTTTAAATTTAAGTACTGCACCATGAAGCCTCTTCTTTTCATTTTATAAACACATCCCGTGGAGGAATCTATGGTACTAGAAGGCTCTAAGAGGAGTGTTTAAAGGGGTTGTAAAGGTAAAAATTTTTTCACCTTAATGCATTCTATGCATTAAGGTGAAAAAACTTCTGACAATACCGCCGCCCCCAGCCCCCCCATTTTACTTACCTGACGCCTCGAAAGTCAGCTTCACGTTCCCGACATCTATTCCTCCGCTCACCCTGGCCGCTGATTGGCTACAGTGGATGGATTGGAAGCAGCGCAGCCATTGGCTCGCGCTGCTGTCAATCACATCCAATGACGCGGCGCGCTGGGGGCGGGGCCGAGTGATACAGTGAGCGGCTATAGCCGCCGGCTGTATCACGGGAGCGCGCTCGCAAGCACTAACCACCATGCGAGGGAGCTCACATTAAGGTGGTTAATGCTTGCGGGGAGGAGCTGAAACAGCCGCCGAGGGACCCCAGAAGACCAGGTTCGGGGCCACTCTGTGCAGAACGAGCTGCACAGTGAAGGTAAGTATAACATGTTTGTTATTTTAAAAAAAAAAAAATTTTACCTTTACAACCCCTTTAAGCAGAGAAAAAGCCGCTACAGGAGGAGGGATCCTGCTATTGGAAAAGTCAGTGGATACAATGCCCTTGGCCAAGTACATCTGGTAAGCGGCGCTGTTTTTACTTTGTTTGATGAACAGAAAATTCGTTTGTCTTTCTGAGAAGTTCGTTCTGATTGTCCATATTGGGTCAAGCACTTTTTGGACTATACATCTACACTATAATTTTTGTTTTTGTGTTTTTTTCATATCTGTATTTTTTATATTCGCATTTCTTTATATTTGCACCTTTTTGAGCTTATTGGTTTATTGGAGCACATGCTGGCATTTGTACGTGCTTCCTTGTTTGGATGTTTTGGATTGCGCATCTTTATTGGATACACACGTTTATGGACTAAATATTTAGGTTTTTCAGATGCAGCACCTTTTCTTTAAAAAGGTGCTGCTTGACATATTTATATATATATATATATACACAGTTTTGTTTGTTTATTGGGTTTAGCACAGATATCCTGCTATACATATTTATTATTGCAAATGGTGATATACAGTAGGTGCATGGGTATATATTCTATGATTTGATGCTCTATATAGGATTGATTTATTTGAGTTTAGAGCAGCATATTTTTATAAATACACATAGGCTAAAGCCAGGCTAGGCATCCAACAGTCTCTTCTGGTAGTTAGAGGTCCGGTTGCATGTCCGAATAGAAATTACCGGGAGCCTATGAGTTCCATGGTCACACTACAGTTTCTGCCGGTGAGAAGCGGCGTTCTAGACTGGTTGGACAACAGTTGGAGGATCTTTGCTCCCCATCATGCATCACATTGCAAACATCCTCAGGGGCCCCTGTAACTGAACTTTGTGCAACATTCATCCGGAGGTATCTTTTTAAAATAAATATACATTTTTATTGAACATTTTTCAATACAAAAATCAGAAACCGCATACATAGCTCACTGCCAGCAAGGCATGAAGGAAGGTTACAAAGGTCATGTTATCGATATATTTCCATAGAGCATTTAAAACATATATTGGAGCATGTAAAACATATTAACACTTTTTACATGTGGTTTGAATACAAATGAGGCCAGTGTAACAGACGGTATGGTATGAAGCCTCTGAAACTGCCAGGGCACCGTGGAAAGTACCTTCCCAGTAAACATCACAAGGCACTTGATTATCAGTACAGCCATGTAAAGAACTAAGAAGGGGAAGAGAAAGAGGAGAAGAAAAAGGGGGGGGGGGGAGTCCCCATCTCTCTGTGAAATGAACACTGTTGTGTTCATTTGTACCGCCCCTTGTAAGGAACACAGCTGAATCAAGAAGAGTATCGTCTCCATATGATGGATGGATGATCCCTCTAGTTTAACAAGAATTGAGGAGTGACCGTGGACAGAGCAGATGAGACATATGAGCCCTTTTTGAAACCCCCCCCCCCCCCCCCCCCCCCAATAGGTGGTCAATACTCTCTGTTAAGAATACATCTTAACTTTTGGTGGTGGAACCGAATTTGATAGTGACACACACATATTAGATTGCTGTAAAGGCATCACACTGGTGCCATATTGAAGACATATGGACTGATTTATCTAATTTATCTAGGTCTAATAAATCACATCTTCTTGTATTTTTTGGATATTCCATTGGCAAGATAGCTACTTATTAGTTCTTCTACCACAAGTCCAATATCATAGGTTAACTCTCGCACTTTTGGACTAGCAAATTAAAAAATTATTCCAGGCATCAGCATGTTTTACATAGTTGCATTGGTCCAGTTTTGACCAATGTAACTATGTATTTACCATACCTGGCTGATGCCCCTGCAAGCTGGAAATTACTGAAGTAGGCATCACTACTCCAGTGATCTCCACTTGCTTCCGAGTCCCATGTTGAGTGGCTGCTCTCCTGCCTTGTGAACACAGGAGGTCTTCTGCTTAGCACTGGCACCATTCCATACCTCCCAACATTTTGAGATGGGAATGAGGGACACCTACTAGCAAATGTATGTAGGCATAGGACACGCCCCCCTGCCACGCCCCCCTTAAAGGAGAATTAACAAAAAAAGGTTTAATTAAATCCACAAGTGCTTTTTTTTTATCACTACTATTTCTTTATATTGGCTTTTAAAACTTACAAATGCAGCCATTTAGAAATTGGATGAAAGGTTTAGCACTGGGAAACACTATTTGAAAGATAAAAAGTGCATTTTATATACAACTATATAGATTAGACCAAAATGAGGGACAAATGAGGAAGAAAGAGGGACAGAGGGACATTGCTCCAAATCAGGGACAGTCCCTTGAAATCAAGGAGCTATGCCATTCAGAGAATATACAGACATTTGGGGGTGTTCTGCGCAGATGGTGACTTATATACTATTGTGGGAGCTGCTGCCTCCACTAAGACTACTACCTGGGTAGGGTCTATATGGGTCTTCCACTCAGTAATATGTGGAAAGGGGGATGTTATTTATTGTCCACATATTGCTGAGGAAAAGGGGAAAACTGGCTAAAGGAGAAAGGAGAGGAATATACACGTGGATCTGGGTCCTGTTATACAGCACATTAGCTGTGAAAGCGATACCCCCTTGAGGGGAGCACCTTTTGGCGAGTGCAATAGCATAGGAGGAGCACCGAGTGGAGCACCTGCACTGGATGTGTTACAAGCACCGATAAAGAGCACCTGTCACTTTATTTTGCAAACTCTTTTTAAATTTTTTGGTTATGGACAAACCATTCACACCAGGATTTGATTGTTTACAGATTGGGTGGTTATATTTACCACCACAGAGTTCAATGTTTACCAGTTTCAAGCACTTGTCACTTTATTTATTATTGAATTTAATTGTGCAATTTGTTTGCACATATTATAAAATGTTTTAATAGTAGATCACAAACATACTTTCTCATTATAAATAATGTGTTAATATTTGTGAAAGCACAGAACACCAAGCACTTGTTTTTTTAATTTTTTTTATTTTATCGATGTAAAGGGAAACACATGTTTATACATACTCTGCAAGAGCAGCACCATACCCACTACCCCTTTTTCTTTTACCATTCAGAGTATGTTTTGCAGTTTCTTAAAGCGTAACTCCACTTTTGTTGAGAAAAAAACATTCCCCTCTGAGTGATCTATGTACATTGCAAGGATTATAACAACCTTTGTTGCAGATTCCTACCTTTTGTTATTCTGAAGTAATGTATATATGTGCTTGTCTGTGCCTCTGTACCGAGTGGGTCTAATGGGAGTGGTTTCACAATTAACTGTCAGGTGTGCCGAGCAGGACACTAATGAAGAAATCTACTAGGTATGCATCCCTTTAGACGTGCTCCTACTGACAGTATCTCTCCAAAAACTACATTTTTGTTGCAGGGGATGCCTGAAATCTGACTTGTATCTTAGGCAGACTTCTGGGAAAATTGGTGAGCCAATCACATAAGCAGGAAATTAGTTTTCTGGGGAGTGGTCAGTACACACTCTGTGTACGGAACACCTCCAGGTAGCCATATTGCAATGCATTCTCAGAAAATTACAGCTGCTGCAGATTGAAAAGGAAAGGTTATTTTTAATAACATTCAATTACAATATGATTATGAATATGTGTCGCAGTTATATGTGCTATATTATTTTTTTCTTTGTTTGCTATTTTTTTTTCCCAAGAAAGTGGAGTTACCCTTTAAATGAATGCAAAGCACTCTTTGATTTGACGATGTGGAGAGGCAGAGCAGTGATGTCACGTTCTCCGCCTTGTCCACTTAGAAAATGCTGTGTATTCATTCAGAAAATGCAAAACATTCTCTGAATGTTGTTAGAAACTAATAAATAAGAATCCCCTTGTGCACACCTATTAGTGTTAATAAAACAAATAAATATACATAAAACCAAAAGAAAATAAAATCTATAAGTGTACCACTCACTCCAAACAATATTAGTGAGAAAACAATGATTTGGCACTTCACTGTACCCATTAATATAAAGTGAAAGTCCAAAACAATTCACTTGATTGATATATATATATATATATATATATATATATATATATATATATATATATATATATATATATATATATATACAAAAGGATAAACAAAAAACAACAAACAAACAAATAAAACAAATAATAAAATAAATAATAATTTTAAAATATAAAATTTTAAAGCGCCCCCATCACCCCATGGCAAACACACACGTCGGCACTGCACGCATATGTAAACAGTGATTGCACCACATATGTGCGGTACCACTGCGATCGTCAGGGCGAGTGCAATAATTCTAGCACCAGACCTCCTCTGTATATCTAAACTGGTAACCTGCAAATGCTTTTAAAACATCACCTGGGACCGAATCAGCCGAATGCTTGATTTGGCTCCTCCTGTGTCCCCGCTGGCGCCATTGGGGGGGTTCCTCTGGTTCCCTCCCGGAGAACAGATGGCATTCTTTGGACCCTGGGTGGATGATGGTAATGCCAGTTGTGGAAAACTTATGAGGAATGGAAAACTGTTGCCCTTTAAGACTCTGAAAGCCAGAAAATGGGGATCTCAAATGGATTTTTGGAGGTACAATTACACCACTTTTTTAAGGTGCATGGTAGTTCCATAAAAGTTATTACTTTTCTTACATTATTTGAAGGCCTTTTTATAGCTAATGAGCCTATACCGCATATGGTCTCTGAACTTTATCAACTGTTGGGGTCTGCCTCCTCAGCCGCTAAACCCACATATATCTGGGCCTGGGAAAAGGACCTAGGGTCCGAGCTTACCGCTACTCAACTGACCCACCTGTACCAGCTCACTCATTTGAGCTCTATTTACTCTAAAATGAAGGAGACAAATTATAAGATTTTGTCACGCTGGTGCCCGCTGACTTGGCCCGGATATATCCTTCTACCTCTGAGCTATACTGGAGGGGCTGTGGAGGCCGAGGTACGCTCTTGCATCTATGGTGGGAATGTCCTGTGATAGTACCCTTTTGGATGGACGTTAGGGCACAGATTAAAGGGATCCTAGGTCTTGATGTTCCCTTCTCTCTGACTCATTTTCTTCTGCATATCCCTCCCATGCCGATTAATCAGTATAAAAAGAGCGTGCTGCTCCACTTGCCGAACTCAGCCAAACGGCTGCTCCCAATCTACTGGAAGCGAACACAGATACCGGGTCAGGGGGAATGTGTACGTAGGGTAAATGAGATCAGAGAGGTGGAGGACTGGATTGCAACTTGTAAGGGTACCCGAGATACGTTTGCCAGCACATGGTCCTTATGGCTGGACCATATCCGTGATTCCGACCAAGTATCTTCCAGTCTAGACTTGGCGGTGTTAGAACTGGTGGAACCATTTCTTAGACAATGTATCCAACCCCAGCAGTAGTGGGGTTGGATTTACCCTTGGTAACAGCTGTGGCTTTGAATATTTACATCTCCTATATTCGGTGGTGGTGGGCTTGGCGTGGACGGTGACAGCTCTCATGAGATTTCAGGTATGATCCTGATTCTTCCCTTCTTTTTTCTTTCTTAATTTTTTTCTTTATTGAATTAAGATTTGGTTTATACAGTCTCCCAAAAGTGAGTTCACCCCTGACATTTTTTGTAAATATTTTATTATATCTTTTCATGTGACAAAACTGAAGAAATGACACTTCGCTACAATGTAAATTAGTGAGTGTACAGCTTGTATAACAGTGTAAATTTGCTGTCCCCTCAAAATTACTCAACAAACAGCCATTCATGTCTAAACTGCTGGCAACAAAAGTGAGTACACAATTAAGTGAAAATGTTCAAATTGGGTCCAAAGTGTCAATATTTTGTGTGGCCACCATTATTTTCCAGCACTGCCTTAACCCTCTTGGGCATGGAGTTCACCAGAGCTTCACAGGTTGCCACTGGAGTCCTCTTCCACTCCTCCATGATGACATCACGGAGCTGGTGGATGTTAGAGACCTTGCGCTCCTCCACCTTCCATTTGAGAATGCCCCACAGATGCTCAATAGGGTTTAGGTTTGGAGACATGCTTGGCCAGTCCATCACCTTTACCCTCAGCTTCTTTAGCAAGGCTTTTCTAACACACTTGGGTGGACTGCGAGCGCAATGCTCTGCGCTCCAAGTCCACCATTTTTTGAAGCCTATAAAACCCTTTGGCTCTAATCAGGTGCTTCAAAAAAACACCCCCGCCGCTGTAATTCCGGTGCTTGGCGTCCGAAAAGGGGCCAGATGGCTGAATAGGGGGTGGCTACAGTGGCCATGGATAGATTCATGCCATGCCTGAATCTATCTATTCTACACAGAGGGGGTGGAGTGACAGGGGAGTGGCGCCCAGGCGCCCCTAATGGACGCAATGCCACTGGGGTACTCTGTACTCCCTACTCAGTCACCAAAAAAGTGTCAAACATATATAAAGACGCAGTTTTTGACAATTCCTTTATTGAAAAAACAATCCGCTATAGCAGCTACTAGCGATAATTGAAAGAAAATCCGGCAGGCTGGTTGTACCAAAGTTGAACGATCAATCAACTTGGTACATTAAGCCTGCCCATTCACTGTTCGAACCCCAGACGGTTCCTGCTGAAACGGCTGAGATTTAAGCCGTGTATGGCCAGCCTTAGCCATACATTATACAATTTTCTTATACAATTTTCCTTTAGATTACTGTGAATATTGGACAGTCCAAAGCCTCACAGCTGGGGACCATAAGGCAAATCTCTTTGGCATCTGGTTACCCTGCTGGATTGATCCATCGAGGAGGTCGGATTACATATAGGAGGAATCCACATATCTGTTCACCTCATGCAATATATGATCTCTTATAACTTGGAGATCATTGGGATCTGGTAAGCGACACATTCATATATATTTGGAAAAACGGATTGAAAATATTCTTTCACTGGAAGTGGTTCACTTGATTTTATAGAAAAATTTGAACATGGATTGAAATGAAAACACCAGGACACTTTATATGTATATTTTTTTGAAGAAAAATTATAATTTCATTAAAAAAAATTTTTAGGAATTTTTATTTTTTGATGAATAATTTCCTGATGAATTTGGTTTCACATTATGTCATTATGTTCGTTTAATCACATGGTGGTAATTTTTGTGTTTGTTCACAATACTTCACTTTATTGATTCACATAAGACAGCACATATCTTTTATATTTTGAGCTCCATATCTGGTTACCCTGCACCACTACACAGCTATTGGTACCCAGTGCAAACTCCGGACCATTGTACAGTACAAGAGAGTACGCTTCTGTAAACTCACAAACCAGGATACTGCCAAGGATGGGGAATGGCCAGTATCTGAGACCCTATGAGAGCTGTTTCAGGATCATTACTCACAAGTCCTCCGGGCAGCTGCCACCTTGCAGCCTCCTCCGGACACGTCCAGTGAGTGAGACAGTCCTTCTCTAGACCCAGATACTTTTGGTGAAGTCCTACAGTCAGTTCCAGATCAATTCAAGGTCCCATCTCTGCCATCGCTAAGACCTCACAGAACAGCAACACAGTCTACAGACTGCCTCAGGGGCAATATGCCCTTGAGGCTTGTAATTCTCCTTGCTGGGGAAAAAGACCATCTCTCCAGGGCTCCAGACTATTTATCAGCTTCCCAGCCACCATCTGGGCACATCTCCTCAGGGATTGGCTAGGTCCTGATCATAGGCGTGTGCACAGGATGTGCCTGGGCACACCCTAATCATCTAGTGCGCATTAGCATTATTGCTCTGTGTAGCAGTACTTACTGCTTACGCACTTATTTCACTGCGCTGGCAGGGAGATCAATGTACCAGGGCCATTGATCTATATCTATCTATCTATCTATCTATCTATCTATCTATCTATCTATCTATCTATCTATCTATCTATATATATATATATATATCTATATATCTATATTCAAACGGAAGGTGGAGGAGCGCAAGGTCTCTAACATCCACCAGCTCTGTGATGTTATCACGGAGGAGTGGAAGAGGACTCCAGTGGCAGCCTGTGAAGCTCTGGTAAACTCCATGCCCAAGAGGGTTAAGGCAGTGCTGGAAAATAATGGTGGCCACACAAAATATTGACACTTTGGGCCCAAATTGTACATTTTCACTTAGGGGTGTACTCACTTTTGTTGCCAGCGGCTTAGACATTAGTGGCTGGCTGTTGAGTTATTTTGAGGGGACAGCAAATTTACACTGTTATACAGTGGTGTATTTAGGTTTTTCGCTGCCCTAGGCCTAACTAAACTCATGCACCCCCTAATTAAAATATGGGTCACGGCTCCCTGCCAAGGCCACACCCCTTCCTGTTAAAGACCTGCCCTATCTATAAACCACTTCCTATTTAGGCTCCACCTTTTCCTTTTAGAGCTCCACCTCTTCTGCTCTGTACATTAAAAGTGGGTACCAAGTGGCCTCGTCAGTGGCCATCAATGCAGCCTATTAGTGCCCATCAGTGCCGCCTATCAGTGCTCATTAGTACAGCCTCATCAGTGCCCATCAGTGCAGCCTCATCAGGGGCAACCGGTGCAGCCTATCAGTGCCGCCTATCAGTGGCCATCAGTGCGGCCTCATCAGGGGCAACCAGTGCAGCCTATTAGTGCCCATCAGAGCAGCCTCATCAGTACTCATCAGAGCAGCCTCATCAGTGCCCATCAGTGTGGCTTTATCAGGGGCAACAAGTGCAGCCTAATAGTGCAGCTTATCAGTGCAGCCCATATCAGTGCCGCTCATATCAATGCAGCCCATATCAATGCAGCCCATATCAGTGCCCATATCAGTGCAGCCCATATCAGTGCAGCCCATATCAGTACCCATATCAGTGCCGCCCATATCAGTGCAGCCCATATCAGTGCCCATATCAGTGCAGCCCATATCGGTGCAGCTCATATCAGTGCAGCCCATATCAGTGGCCATCAGTATAATAACTTCAAGAGCACTTGACACATGCACATTAGTTATACTAACCTTCTGTCCTGGCCACTGGCTGGGGATTCCCCTCGTGGTCCTCTCTCTCCTCCTAACGCCCGGGCTGGGAAGAAGATTCAGTGAAGTAAGCTATGCGGAGAAGAGTGGGCGGAGCATTGAGCTCCACCTCTGCCAGTCAGCCGGCCTGGCCAATCACCGGCTGCTTATGGGGGTGCTAGTCGTCGTCACTGCCGCCCCACCCCCAGCCCGCCGGCCATGCACGCTCCGTATACTGAGCACAAGTACCGCGCTACAGCAAGGCGGCCGCAGGAACCAGGACTTGGGAAAACGGGATGGGGGGGCTTTTTTGAATGCGGGGGGGCGGCTTTTTTGCCGCTCCTCGCAAAGTGCCATCCTAGGCCTGGGCCTTGTCAGCCTAGGCCAAGAAACAGCACTGCTGTTATACAAGCTGTACACTCACTACTTTACATTGTAGAAAAGTGTCACCTCTTGAGTTTTGTCACATGAAAAGATATAAAATATTTACAAAAATGTGAGAGGTGTACTCACTTTTGTGAGATACTGTATATATTTATATATATATATATGTAGGCACACACACACATTAATGTGTGTTTGAGCTTTGGGGTTCACACCCTAATGCAATAGGTTACGCACACCTATGGGCCTGATTAATTCAGGCTGGTTATCTGAATTCTTCCTCTCTAAGCTCTAGAAACTTCTTCTAGAGGCAGGGGGGAAGCAATCAGCAACCCAGCCTGTGAAACCCTGAACTGACCAAATCAAACAATTACCGTATTTATCGGCGTATAACACGCACTTTTTTCCCCTTAAAATCAGGGGAAAATCGCGGGTGCGTGTTATACGCCGATCCCCCGCTGACTGTGAGCGGAGTGAGCGCCAGCCGCCGATATACATAGAAAGCCGAGTGTACTTGGCTAGGTTCGGCTAGCTCCGCTCACAGTCACGCCCAGTCCCTCCCTATGATGGACATAACACAGGGACTGGGCGTGACTGTGAGCGGAGCTAGCCGATTCTAGCCGAGTACACTCGGCTATCTATGTATATGGGCGGCGCTCGGCTCCGCTCACAGTCACGCCCATCCTGGGTGGGACTACGAGAGGAGCCGAAAGCGTCCGGGAGCCGCCGAGATACACAGGACCGGCTCTGTGTGTCTCGGCGGCGCCATTTTCAAACTGCAGTGACACTGACAAAGCTGCAAATGGACACTGACAAAGCTGCAGATGGGCACTGACAAGGCTGCAAATGACACCAAGGCTGCAAATCACACTGGACAAGCATGCAGATGGACACTGATAAGGCTGCATTGATGGGCATTTAAATGTAAGTTTTTTTCCTTAAAACATTTTTTTCCTTAAAATTCCCTCCTAAACTTGGGGTGCGTGTTATACGCCGGCGCGTGTTATACGCCGATAAATACGGTATTGCTCCCTTGATTACAGAAGGAGCTAAAGACTACATTTAACTAGTATCCCACTCGAGGAGCGTGCTACATGGACATTTATTCACTGAGCATTTATCCAGGGGCATATTGTTTAGTAACTGTGCAACAGAATTCAGCCTATTTAATTGACTGTTCTCCCAAATACAGCAGGCAGGGAGAATTTGAGGCTACCCATAGACAATGCAGGAGCTGTCCAATCTGGGTGGACTAAGTAAGGATCATCAAAGGAGACCTTTTGAGCTCCGATGTCAAGTTCTTATATGTTACCACCAGAGGGTAGCAAAAGACTGAATGATTAAGACACCGAGATGGAATCAAAGATGTTATGACAAGCACACAATACTTGCAGGGCTAAAATTCTGCATTCTTTTATCCTTTTACCTGTGATACACAGCTTTAACCTTTTATGTTTTGAAGCTTAGTCTTAGATGTCTTTTAAAAATAGATATCGGCCTTGATATGGTGTGAAACAAAAATGAAATACTGACTTAGGTGATGATGGACATCATAGGTGTGCGCAGCCTATTGCATTAGGGTGTGCACCCCAACACATATATGTGTGTGTATATATACTGCCGGTGTCAGAAGAGCCGAGGACAATGTCAGTAGGGCAGAGGAAGGTGTCAGTAGTTTCCATTTTTATTATTATTTAACATTTTATTTTTTTAATTATTTTTTAACATTTTTATTATTATTATTTTTAACAAATTTATTTTGTAATTATTTTTTAACATTTTTTTTATTATTATTTTTAACAATTTTATTATTTTTTTATTTGTTTTTTCCAATTTTTTTTTTGGAGCCCCAGTAGGGGGGGCTTTAGTAAAATATCTAAACAGGGGGCATCCACAGCACACAAAGCGATGCACGCCTATGATGGACATGATGACGATAACAAATGTAGGCTCTCCTGAAGGCCGGTATATTTTGCTTGGATTTAGATAATACATCCTGGTGGTTCTTTGGTTAAAGAAAACATTCTAGGCAAATGTATGAAATAAGGGGTTTTTGTTTAATACAGCTAGTATCATTACCATTTTTTTTTTAAATTGAGTTTCTAAAAAGTTGAAATCAGGCTGGGAGTATCTTTGTAAACAGGCATTGGGGTTGCTGAGGTCATTTACTGATGGAGGATTGCTCAGACTGGGCTTTGCAACTGTGCTGATGGTCAACAAATGCAAAACATAAAGGTATAGTGTGGGGCAGCGACTCTGGGGTTGGTTTACTAATGTCATTTCTATTCCCGTGACAATGATTCCCTAGAAAACTACTGGAATGTTTGGATTTGATTGATTACAGTGATGATCTGTCCCATAACTGGACTCAACAGCCAGGGCTGTCTTAATGAGAGGGCACACCTGGGCTCTGCCCAGGGGCCCTTGCACTTCTCCCAAAGCAGCTGGTCCTTGAGCCCACGCTGCCCCAAATTTGGGGGCCCCCATGATGGCACTGAGAGTGATGGATACACAGGGGAGGCAGGCTGGCAGCGGTGCGCCATGCTGTGCAGAACGATACCAATTATTTCACAGCCAGCAGGGAGAGACGGGGCCAGAGCCCCAGTGATGCTCTGACCCCGCTCCATGCGGCTTGAATGCTCGGTACTCGAAGACTGCGGGGTAGGAGATGGAGTGGGAGCTGCTGAGTCGGCAGCACTGAGAGCCCACCTGCGGAAGTAGCATTGTGGGTGGTGTCATGGTGAGCCCAGCTGTCCAGCACTGTTTGCACCGAAGGGCTTGGAATGCCCAGAGGGATGCTCCCTCCTCCACCCCTCTTTCTGCCTGCTTGATTGGTATAGGTGAGTGCAGTGCTGGAGGTGGGCACATAGCCAAAAGTTTACATGCACTGTATCTCCACTGGAAAAGGGGATTCTACATGGATGGAATAATGAAGCTGGGGGATATCAAGGGTGTATGCTGAGGGGGGATCTGGGATATATAGGGGGTAGCAATGCTTGGGGTAGCTTGGGTGGCTATAGTGCTAGAATTATCAGGGATGTAGAGAGGCCACAGTGTAGTGGGTATCTGGGATGTAGTGGGGTCGCAATACAAGGGGTATCTTATGGTATATGGTAACAGTGCTGGGGGGATATCTGGGATGTAGAGGGGGCAGAGTGCTGGGGTGATATTTGAGATGTAGAGGGGTCAGAGTGCTGGGGGGATATCTGGGGTGTAGAGAGGTCAGAGTGCTGGGGGGATATCTGGGGTGTAGAGGGGTCAGAGTGCTGGGGGGATATCTGGGGGTGTAGAGAGGTCAGAGTGCTGGGGGGATATCTGGGGTGTAGAGAGGTCAGAGTGCTGGGGAGATATCTGGGGGTGTAGAGAGGTCAGAGTGCTGGGGAGATATCTGGGGGTGTAGAGAGGTCAGAGTGCTGGGGGGATATCTGGGGTGTAGAGAGGTCAGAGTGCTGGGGGGATATCTGGGGTGTAGAGGGGTCAGAGTGCTGGGGGGATATCTGGGGTGTAAAGAGGTCAGAGTGCTGGGGGATATCTGGGGTGTAGAGGGGTCAGAGTGCTGGGGGGATATCTGGGGTGTAGAGGGATCAGAGTGCTAGGGGGATATCTGGGGTGTAGAGGGGTCAAAGTGCTGGGGGGTTATCTGGGGTGTATAGGGATCAGAGTGCTGGGGGGGATATCTGGGGTGTAGAGAGTCAGAGTGCTGGGGAGATATCTGGGATGTAGAGGGGTCAGAGTGCTGGTAGGATATCTGGGGTGTAGAGGGGTCAGAGTGCTGGGGGGGATATCTAGGATGTAGAGGGGTCAGAGTGCTGGGGGGATATCTGGGATGTAGAGGGGTCAGAATGCTGGGGGGATATCTGGGATGTAGAGGGGTCAGAGTGCTGGGGGGATATCTGGGGTGTAGAGGGGTCAGAGTGCTGGGGGGATATCTGGGATGTAGAGGGGTCAGAATGCTGGGGGGATATCTGGGATGTAGAGGGGTCAGAGTGCTGGGGGGATATCTGGGATGTAGAGGGGTCAGAGTGCTGGGGGGATATCTGGGATGTAGAGGGGTCAGAATGCTGGGGGGATATCTGGGATGTAGAGGGGTCAGAGTGCTGGGGGGATATCTGGGGTGTAGAGGGGTCAGAGTGCTGGGGGGATATCTGGGATGTAGAGGGGTCAGAATGCTGGGGGGATATCTGGGATGTAGAGGGGTCAGAGTGCTGGGGGGATATCTGGGGTGTAGAGGGGTCAGAGTGCTGGGGGGATATCTGGGATGTAGAGAGGTCAGAGTGCTGGGGGGATATCTGGGATGTAGAGGGGTCAGAGTGCATATCTGGGATGTAGAGGGGTCAGAGTGCTGGGAGGATATCTGGGATGTAGAGGGGTCAGAGTGCTGGGGGGATATCTGGGATGTAGAGGGGTCAGAGTGCATATCTGGGATGTAGAGGGGTCAGAGTGCTGGGAGGATATCTGGGATGTAGAGGGGTCAGAGTGCTGGGAGGATATCTGGGATGTAGAGGGGTCAGAGTGCTGGGAGGACATCTGGGATGTAGAGGGGTCAGAGTGCTGGGGGGATATCTGGGGTGTAGAGGGGTCAGAGTGCTGGGGGGATATCTGGGATGTAGAGGGGTCTGAGTGCTGGGGGGATATCTGGGTGTAGAGGGGTCTGAGTGCTAGGGGGATATCTGGGGTGTAGAGGGGTCAGAGTGCTGGGGGGATATCTGGGATGTAGAGGGGTCAGAGTGCTGGGGGGATATCTGGGGTGTAGAGGGGTCAGAGTGCTGGGGGGATATCTGGGGTGTAGAGGGGTCAGAGTGCTGGGGGGATATCTGGGATGTAGAGGGGTCAGAGTGCTGGGGGGATATCTGGGGTGTAGAGGGGTCAGAGTGCTGGGGGGATATCTGGGGTGTAGAGAGTCAGAGTGCTGGGGAGATATCTGGGGTGTAGAGGGGTCAGAGTGCTGGGGGGATATCTGGGATGTAGAGGGGTCTGAGTGCTGGGGGGATATCTGGGGTGTAGAGGGGTCTGAGTGCTGGGGGGATATCTGGGGTGTAGAGGGGCCATAGTGCTGGGGAGGCATCAATCTAGCAGATATATTATATGCACAGGACAGCTTTGTTACTTTATGTATGTAGTATTTTCCCACTGTTTCTCTGCTGTACAGAATGATTGTTCATGTAGTTAATGTGGAGCTCCACCCAATGGGAAGCTCCGCTTGTCTGCCTCCTACCTACTTGATGTCTGTTTACCTGTGCTGTCTCCATTGTAGGGGCCCCAGAGCATTACATTGCCCAGGGGCCCATGATGCTATTAAGACGGCCCTGCCAACAGCACACTGACACACCAGTGAGAGCAGAATGGGCTTTATTATAAACAGGAATAGGCCCTGTAAGTGAAACACTGATAAACATAATGGATAGTGGCAGGATTAATACATTTCAAGACTCCAAAATATCCATAGGCACATTGGAACATTTGAGGTTCATTTCCTTTAATTCCCTGTGAAGGGCTCCGCCAGAAAACACTCTGCAAATGATAGAGTAACAACCCCGCATTAAAAAAACAGCCGCAATCACGCAATGAGCGTTTCCGAATTGTGAAGGTGAACGCCTGTAACCAATGGCCTACCTATGATGTCAGACCCTATCTAGCTATTGGACAGGAGATCAGGCTGATGCAAAGTCTTGGATTCTACGTTGGAGCGGTCACCTTCCAATCACGGGTATTTTTAGATCGGTGTTCCTTTCCTCTTTCTCCCTCCCCTCTCTTAGAACCTGTCTATCAAGGCTAATGCCCCGTACAACGCGATCCGAATATCGTACGAAAACGGTCGTCCGAGGAAGGATCGTACGATATTCGGATCGTGTGTACACTACTTCTGACAGCCGATCACGACCGTTCATCTGAAATTATTTGATCGGACATACCCGAAAATTTTCCTCGTACGATTCCAGATCGTACGATTTTCGTTTAGCCAGTATAGTTGTCGTCCGAAAATACAATACAAATATATTACAACACGTGACATCACTTCCGATTTTTTTGTCTGTCGTACGAGAATGTTTGTGACTTTATTTAGCTATTCAATTTCTACTTGCAACTATTAAGCGAGAACGGTCGTACGATCGGTCGTACGATATTCGGATCGTGTGTACGGGCCATAAGGGTGACAAAGGATTCTGTGGTGCATTGGTGATGGTCTGGACGGTGTTGCTCCAGCTAGTTTAAGGGACTACCAGACAGGGCTATGCATTTCGGTAATACTCAGAACCCTAACCACTTGCCGACCAGACGCCGTCATTATACTGTGGCAGGACGGCTCGTTCCCGCAAATCGCCGTAGGTGTACGTCGGCTCCTTTAGTAGCCATAGTAGGCACGCACCCGCTGCACGGCGGGGGACCCGATGAGCGTGGCCAGCAGTGGCAATGTCCGCCGGCCACCTGCGATCGCGGGAAAGAGAACCAGAACGGGGATCTGTCAATGTAAGCAGACAGATCCCCGTTCTTACAGGGGAGGAGAGAGAGATCTGCTGTTCCTAGTGATTAGGAACAGCAATCTCTCTCCTCCTCCAATCAATCCCCTCCTCCCACAGTTAGAAACACCTCCCAGGGAACACACTTAACCCCTTGATCGCCCCATAATGTTAACCCCTTCCCTGCCAGTGACATTTACACAGTAATCAGTGCATTTTTATAGCACTGATCACTGTATAAATGTCAGTGGCCCCAAAAAAGTGTCCGATCTGTCCGCCACAATGTCGCAGTCCAGCTAAAAATCGCATATTACTAGTTATTACTAGTAAAAAAATAAAATAAATAAAAATGCCATAAATCTATCCCCTATTTTGTAGACGCTATAACTTTTGCGCAAACCAATCAATATACGCTTATTGCGATTTTTTTTTTTTTTTTACCAAAAATATGTAGAAGAATACATATTGGCCTAAACTGATGAAGAAATTTGTTTGTTTGTTTTTTTTGGATATTTATTATAGCAAAAAGTAAAAAATATTGTTTTGTTGTTTTTTTTTTTCAAAATTGTCGTTCTTTTTTTGTTTATAGTGCAAAAAATAAAAACCGCAGAGGTGATCAAATACCACCAAAAGAAAGCTCTATTTGTGGGAAAATTTTGTTTGGGTAAAGCGTCGCACGACCGCGCAATTGCCAGTTAAAGCGACGCAGTGCCGTATCGCAAAAAATGGCCTGGTTATTAAAGGGTTTATAAACCCTTGTTTTTTTTTTAAATAAACATATCATACTTACCTCCACTGTGCAGTTCATTCTGCACTGAGTGGCCACGATCCTCCTCTTCTGGGATCCCCTGGCGGCGCTCGCAGCTCCTCCTCGCATCGGTAAACCCCCTAGGAGAAGTGCTCCCCCAGGGGGGTTACCTTGCGGGCGCGCTCCCAAGTCCAGCATTTGCGTCCACAGACACAGAATGCCGGAAATTGCATTAAGGTGAAAAAACACTAGGGTTTACAACACCTTTAAGGGAGAAAATTAAGTCCTGCTAGATATCTTCAGGCTGGCCCCTTTTGCAGGTATGTAAAACATTAAAAATAAGTGACTATACTGTTTATTAGGCTATGGAAGTGAACATAGCTTCACCCCATTCAGTAATAACTTTGCACAGTAAATATGCTGTATATTTAATTTCAAAATGAAACCCACGGAGTCTACGGGAACTGCAGTCTGTGAAAACGTTGTCGCCTGTCTTCTGCTATGTAGTTGGTTGAACTGGATGGTCTTTTTTCAGCTAGATTAACGATGTAACTAGGTTTAACATCCAGTAATACACTGTCTCACCCTGCTCTGCACGTGCTCAGTTGCTTTCCATTTTTGGCATTGTGCTGAAAATCAGAGCCATTAGAGGCCAAACTGCTGACAGCCCAAAGATTTACTGCTGTTCAGGGGATCTGGGCTTTAGCAAAATGGCAGCCTCCGGCAAGAAGAAACAGGGGCAATGCTGGAGGCTAATTTTGGTAGCATGATTATTAATGTGGAATGTATGTTCCTTCAAAGAATGTTGTTTTTTATCAAGTTTTCATGGGTAAAGTTCCGATTTAATGCATCATACTAGAGCACCACACCATACATACATTATGTGACTCATCTCTGCATTGTGGTGCAGTGAATTGAAAACAAATGGCCAGGTGTATTTTTTTTAAGTGCGTTTGGTGTGCTACCAACCTTTTTAAAATGAATGGGGTGCCTTAACAAATGAGAACGCATCATATTTTTGCAATGTGTTCAAGGCCCAACCCCACCCCTGGTTGGTCGGTCGGCGGCACCCTGCCCCCGAATCTTACCCCATCTTGATTGCGGGCCCCTATGGGGACAGTGGGCGGGTAGCGAGTTGCGGGTTCCTACGGGCAGCGGACGGGGTTGTGGGCTCTATGGGCAGCGGCTCCTGTGTCCTCTCCTCTTCTGCATCACGACGGCTTCCGCTGTGCGGCTCCTCCTAGGCGTCCATTAGGATCGCCTGTCTTTTCAGCCAGTTAGTGACGGGTCTCAAGACCCGCTTCCTGATTGGCCGGGTGGAGGATCAGTGTGGCGATAGTGAATTTTTATTTGCTGTTGTCACACAACTGGGTGGGATCACTGCGCCCCGAGCCCACCCTTTTTTAAAGCCTATTAGAGCCTCTGGCTCTAATCACATGCTTTAAAGAAACACACCCCCGCCATTGGAATCCATGCGTCCGGTGGCCTGCATGTAGATCAGGGGGCTGGACGCATGGATGGGGGGGGGGGCAGCGCTGGTAGAGGCTGTTCACTTTGCAAAGTGTATATTCACTTAACTTGATAAATATGGTAAAGCTGTGTTTTCTTTAACCACTTCCGGACCGCCGCATCCCGATATACGACCTTATTTTGAAGAGGAATATAGTTGTTATGGCAGATGCTAGCTGCCAAAAACTCAGTATCCTCTTCTTCCGCCGGCGGTCCGCTTTCCGATAAGAGTGGTCTCTACGGCAGATTCACCGCCAGATCACTTTTATCGGCGGCAGGAGAAGGGCCCCCCCACCGCACTCCGATGCCCTCCGCTGCCTACCGGAGCCGTCGGCAGCGGCGGAGGCGATCAGATCTTCACCTTTGCTGGGTATGGAGACAAGTGACTGGAAGATGGCCCCCCACCCGTCTCCATAACATTTCAGGGCGGCAAATTTTATATTTTTTTTATTGCAGCTTAGTGTAAATATGAGATCTGAGATCTTTTTGACCCCAGATCTCATATTTAAGAGGTCCTGTCATGCTTTTTTTCTATTACAAGGGATGTTTACATTCCTTGTAATAGGAAAAAAAGTGACACTTTTTTTTTTTTAAAAACAGTGTAAAAAAATAAAATAAAAAGTAAAATAAAAAAAAAAAAAAAAATTTTAAACGCGCCGCGTCCCGCCGAGCTCGCGTGCAGAAGCAATCGCATACATGAGTAGCGCCCGCATATGAAAACAGTGTTCAAACCACACATGTGAGTGGGAGCAATAATTCTAGTCGTAGACCACCTCTGTAACTTAAAACATGCAACCTTTTAAACGTCGGCTATGGAGAATTTTAAGGGTAAAAGTTAGCCACCATTCCAAGAGCAGGCATGATTTTGAAGCGTCATATGTTGGGTATCAATTTACTCGGCGTAACATTATCTTTCACAATATAAAAAAAATTGGGTTAACTTTACTGTTGTCTTATTTTTTAATTCAAAAAAGTGTATTTTTTCCCAAAAAAAAGTGCGCTTGTAAGACCACTGTACAAATACGGTGTGACAAAGTATTGCAATGACCGCCATTTTATTCTCTAGGGTGTTAGAGAAAAAAATGTATAATGTTTGGGGGTTCTAAGTAATTTTCTAGCAAAAAAAAAAACAGTTTTTATCTTGTAAACAACAAATCTCAATAAGAGGCTCGGTCCTTAAGGCTCGGTTCACACAGGGGCAACACGACTCTGGCCGCGACTTTGCGAGGCGACCTGGACATGACCTGAGGGCGACACCACAGCGTGACTTGGGGCGACTTGGGGCGACTTACAAGGTGGTTTCAAGTCGCCTCAAGGACAGGCGACTTTCCAGTGGCCAATCAAACAACAATCAGCTCTGTGGGAGGGAGGGGGGAGGGAGGGGTTTGCTTGAGAAAACCATCTTCTCTTCCTGTATTGTTGCTTCAGTTAAGACACGATCCGACTTTGGAGGCGACTTCCATTGAAATCAATGGGTACAAGTCGCCTAGAAGTCGGATTGAAGTAGTACAGGAACCTTTTCTGAAGTCAGAGCGACTTCAGTAGCGTACATTAAGACGGCTCTCATTCACTTAAATGGAATTTCTGATGTCAAGCGACTTGGGGCGACTTGAGGTCTGACAAGTCGGATCCCAAGTCGCGGTAGTGTGAACCGGCACTAAGTGGTTAAATAATCAGACAAGTGCAAAGCAAAAAAAAAAAACAAACAAACAAACATACAAGCGCAAAGCAAAAAAAAAAAAAAACAAACAAGTGCAAAGCAAAAAAAAAAAAAAAAAACAGGACTTGCTTGCACATGATTGTGGTATTGAAGTGAACAAAGCTTCACCCCATTCAGTAATGACTTTGCACAATAAATATGCTATATTTCATTAGTAAATCAAACCCATGGAGTCTACTGAACTGCAGTCTGTGGAAGCTTTGTCGCCTGCCTATGCAGCACAGCAGGGGTGGATGGTCACAGGAGTATTTGTAACACTTTACAAATCGTTTGGCAAATAAAACAGTTCCTGTCTGCAGACAAGGCTGCATGTTATCCCATGACTAGTTTTGACCAGACATCTGTAACTGTAACACGGTGCTGATAATTGAAATCTTAATATGGGTCATTTATGAGCTTATCTTTGTGTGCAGAGTGACGGAGCCAGTAAGCAGGCCGTATCAATGATTCATTGTCAATAAAGCTGTCGTGATCCAACATCCCCTATCTACCTTTTTTGCCTGTTTGTAGGGCAATGTTATGTGTTCATTGTAATAATCATTTCTAACAAACAAGGCCTTTCAGTGAAGTAAGTGATTCCATTATCTTTATTTTACTAAACAGTCACTTCGGTAAATGCAGCAGCACATCGCCTATCATACCGGGGGCCACTTTTTAGTCCAGTCTAACTTTAATAAAAAAATTTTTTTTTCTATTGTCAAGAAAAGTCCCGTATATGTATTTCAGCAGCAATATTTATGAGCTGAAAGAGGAGCTTCACTTTGCCATACAAAAAGAAAACTTAGAAGCCAAAAGTACTATTCTGTATAGAATATATATAAAAAAAAAAAAAAACACACACACACATACTGGCTCACGAAGTCCAGTGCGTCTTCCTTGCACCCAAAGTTTTTGCAGCGTGTCCTATCTTCCGTGCTGCCATCTTGGATTCAGGAGTCGTTAGTCACTTCCTGATCACTCACAGCCGGCCCCTGATGAAGCGCTGCTGCTGCACATGCACAATATCGGCCTACTGCGAGAGACTCCTGAAGCCTCCTGGGATGTGTGATGTGATATCTAGGTGGCTGACAGCTATGCCATCCTCATTTAGGCAAGAAATGATAAAGCGAGAGCAAGCACCCCCCCCCCCAAGGTTGGTCGGTCATCAACCCCATCTAGGTTGCAGGAAGGCAACAGGCAGGTTGCAGGCTCCTAGGGGCGGGCAGCGGCTCATGTGTCCTCTCCTCCTCTTTTGCATCACGGCGGCTTCTGCCGTGCGTCTCCTCCCTCCTCCTCCTCCTAGGTGTCCAATTGGATCGCCTGTCCTTTCAGCCAATCGGTGATGGTTCTCAAGACAAGCCTCTTCCTGAGTGGCCGGGAGGAGGATCAGTGTAGCAATAGTGAATATTCACTCGCTATTGTCACACAACTGGGTGGGCTCTGCGCCCCGAGCCCACCCTTTTTTGAAGCCTATTAGAGCCTCTGGCTCTAATCACGTGATTCAAACCCCACCCTCCCCCAATTGGAATACATGGTCCGTCGCCCTGCATGTAGATCAGGGGGCCGGACGCATGGATGGAGGGGTGACGCTGCTCCCCCCCCCCAAAAAAAATACATGCAAATGTGTAAAAAGGAGGGGGAAGGATTAGAATGATGCTAAATGTTCGTTTTGAGTGAAGGTCCACTTTAGAGAGGACTTTTCAATAGGTTGACAAGTCTGTAAGAATAAATTCCTGACTTGTACAGTATATACCAACATTTTTCAAAAGGGCTGTTATCTTTAAAAAGCAGTCCTTGGTGTCTAGTCCAGTGACTTTGCCTAGGTTGAGATGAGGTCATTAGTCTGCTGCAGGCAACAGCGAGCATTTTCTTATTCTCCTTTCCTCCAGAGATCACACTGCAACATTGCAAAATTGTAGCAAGACACAAGTTAAGAGGCCACAGCATGTGCTTATCTGTGTTAGACAATTGTTAACACAGCCAAGAACTGCACAGCCACCAGGATTTACATTACTTATCTCAGAACTGGGTTCTCAGTCCAGAAAGTACATGCTGACCCTGGGTAATGCTGGAACAAAGATGGATCTTGTGATGAGAAAAGCAGATGATGCATCCTCTGGGGCAGTTTTGTGAAATACCTGTAAGTGTTTCACTTAAATATTACTTAGCATGCATGCACTTAACATAAAAAAATTAATATCTGATGCCAGGTCCACCTTACAGCAGAACTGAAGTCTGCAAATACTCCCCTCTGCCCCAGGGATGTGATGTCCGCGAGCTTCCCTCACCGGTGCCAACACCTTCTCTCTGGCATCTGCACAACCACCTTGCCCATACACAGATCAAATTTGCGTCTGGTTCCTGCTGAACCGGCTGAGTTTCGATCCATGTTTGGCCAGAAGCAGCTTTCATTGCAAAATAGACCTCTTTTCTGTCTCTTCTGTCATAAAATACCTTCCTGCTCTGAAGAATTTATTTTGAGGCCACAGTTCCACTTTAAGTTTTTTGCAGTTTCCATTGAATTATCAAGAGTGTAGTTAATCACAGACCCTTAAGCTGTATACACGTTGAGTTTTTTTGTTCAACCGACGGATTGAACCAGGGCCGGGACAAGGGGTGGGCATGAGGGGCAGCTGCCCCTGGGCACAGTGGTATCATGTGAGGTGGGGGGCACCACAAGGAGATTGAGGGGGAGGGGATTTTTGTTGGAAAGGGGGGAATCTTGGGGGCGGCAGGGGGTAAGTATTGTTCTAGGAAGGGGAAATTTGGGGGAGGGGGTGATAAGAGTGATGATTTAGGGGAGTTTAGGGGAATTTGTGTTGGGAGGGGGGAAATGGGGGGGGGGGGATGATCTGTGCTAGGAGGAGGGATTTGGGGGGGGAATTTGTTCTGGGGGGGGGCAGAAGATGTGACTAAGGAGGGGAAATTTTAGAGGTAGAGGATTTGTGCTAGGAGGGATGATTTTTTTTGGGGGGGGGTCACATTTGAGCTGCGGCTATTTGGGGGATGGGGGGGGAGATATGTGCTGAGAGGGGGGATTTCAGCATGGGGCAGATTTTTACTGGGAGGGGGGCGATTTATGCTTAGAGGGTAGGCATGCAGATTAGTGCTCAGTGTTTTTGTGGGGGGGATTTTTGCTGACACATAATGCTCATACATCTTGGGGGAGGGGGGGCGCAATTTGGCATGTTTGCCCTGGACTCTAGATGATCTTGTCCCAGCACTGAGTTGAACGACTAAAAAAAACTCACAGATTCCTGCAGTCATGCAAGCAATCTGGATGCAGAGATCTCCCCAACTGCACTATTGTATTCCTACAGCAGGGTCCCCCCCCAGCAGAATACACAGATCAGAGCCACAGTCGTTGGCTGCAGCAGATAATCGGATGTTGGTTTTCCAGCAGGATCGTTCGACAGAAGCCAGTCTAACGAATGACTTGCTTCTGTTGAACAGAAGTACATATGTTCCAAAATGTGTCCACTTCCTGCTGATCCAGCTAAATTTCGCTAGGTGTGTACCCGGCTTAGAGTAAAAGGGTTGTGGATAAATACACAATTTTTATCTACAAGGTTATCTAAAATGTCAGCCAAAAACACAATGTCAGGGGTAATTAGGAAGAGAACAGAATCAAAGACAAAAACCAGAAAGATTTGTCAGCCCCGTACAAACACAATACAGTTGAACCTTGGTTAATGAGTAATGCGGTTAACGAGCGTTTTGAAAGACAAGCAACTTTTTTTTTTTTTTAATTCTGACTCGGTTTGCGAGCGTTGTCAAAACGAGCAGAATTCAAGCTAATGGGGTGTGCAGTACCGCATTTGGCCAGAGGTGCGGGGGCTCCGGTGACACTTGGAACGGTTCGGAGCCGTTCGGAAATATTCGGAACCACTCGGAAATACTCAGAAACACTCCGTTCCCGAGTGTTTCTGAGCCTTTCCGAGTTCAGCCGAGCTGTCCCCAAGTATTTTCAAGGCTCTCCGGCGCCCCTTCCCTCACCTCTGGTCGCATGCGTTGTTGCATGCAATAGAAGTCAATGCGGAACAAATGATCTCGTTTCCATTGACTCCTATGGGGAAACTCGCTTTGATATGCGAGTGCTTTGGATTACAAGGATTCTTCTGGAACGGATTATGCTCGTAATCCAAGGGTCCACTGTACAAAATACTGCAGTGTGCTGAGACTATAGAAAAAAATAAAGAATGGGCAGGTGGCATGTAATTAAATCTCACACACTCTTGGGTAACCTTAGTAACATAGTAACATAGTTGGTAAGGTTGAATAAAGACATCAGTCCATCCAGTTCAACCTGCGTAGGTGTGTGTGTGTAGAAAAATAATTTCCCATATGCCCTTAAATTGTTTACGTTAAGATTCACGTCCAAGAGTCTTTTAAAGCTATCCATACTTCCTGCCGACACCGAACGTGAAAGAAAGTTCCACATCCTTACCGTCCTGACAGCGAAAAACGCCCTACGTAGCTTAAGGTTAAACCGCTTCTCTTCCAGTCTCATCATGTGGCCCCCGTGTCCTCTAACAATCCCTGGTAGAGCTGCACGATTCTGGCTAAAATGAGAATCATGATTTTTTTTGCTTAAAAGATAGATCACGATTCTCTCATGATTCTCGCGGTGTAACATCTTTCACATTAAAACAAAACAAAAAAAAAATTGGGCTAACGTTACTGTTTTGTTTTTTTTTATTCATTGAAGTGTATTTTTTCCCAAAAAATTGCGTTTGAAAGCCGTTGGGCAAATACAGTGTGACATAAAATACTGCAGCAATTGACGTTTTATTCCCTAGGGTCTCTGCTAAAATATATATAATGTTTGGGGGTTTCAAAGTAATTTTCTAGCAAAAAATATTGATTTTAAGTTAAGAAACAAGTGTCAGAAAAAGATTTAGACTTTAAGTGGTTAAACTTCCTGCATTTACACGTTGTTTAAAAACTTGGCAGATTGCCTGGATTTTTTTTTTTTACACAGAAGTTTATCCCTTTGATCTAAGAAAGGAGAGTTAGTTACAATGTTTCATGTTAAAAACTTGGCAGACTGCCCTGATGTTTTCTTCTGACAGCTGAGTGAGCAGATAGGTCTCTCTCCAAACTCTGCAATTGAGATCTCAGGGGGGTTGAATAGAGATCATGATTTTTTTAACGATGAATTGTGCAGCTCTACTCCCTGGGACTGAAAAGTTTCATACTTACGCTGGGATCACCATTGAGATATTTGTATAACGCAATCATATCTCCTCTCAAGCATCTCTACTCCTGGGAGAATAAATTTAGCGCTTGTAGTCGTTCCTCATAATTGAGGTCCTCCAGTCCCCATATTAATTTAGATGCCCTTTGCTGTACTCTCTCCAGGACCGGTAACCAGAACTGGACGGAATATTCCAAATGCGGCTGAGCCAGAGTTTTATAAAGTGGCAGAATAATAATTTTATCTCCGGAGTAAATTCCCTTTTTAATGCATGCTAATATTCTGCTGGCTTTGGAAGCCGCAGCTTGACATGGCTTGCTATTGCTCAGTCTGTCTTCTACTAGGACCCCCAGATCCTTCTCCATCCTGGAAGCCCCTAGAAATTCTCCCCCCTAAACAGTAACTTGCATTTATATTTTTACCCCCCAAGTGCATTACCTTACATTTACTAGTATTAAACTTCATTTGCCATGTAGTAGCCCACTCCATTACTTTATTCAGGTCCTCTTGTAAAGTTTCTATATCCTGCTGTGTTGTTATTGTAGGGTTGCCAACCTCCCGCAGCATTTTTTACTGACAAAACATGGTAAATTTACTGGCGGAGCACATTTTTTACTGGCAACCTGAGAAATTACATAGTTAAATATTTAGTCAGGTTGGAAAAAGACACAAGTCTATCCAGTTCAACCAGAAAAAATAAATAAAATAAAAAATATCGTACAATCCAATATACCCAATTCTATACCTATAAATGTCAGTACCCAGTTATATTATGTACATTTAGGAAAGTATCCAGGCCTTTCTTAAAGCAATCTACTGAGCTGGCCAGAACCACCTCTGGAGGGGGTCTATTCCACATTTTCACAGCTCTTACTGTGAAGAAACCTTTCCGTATTTGGAGAAGAAATCTCCTTTCCTCTAGACGTAAAGAGTGCCCCCTTGTCCTCTGTGTTGACCGTAAAGTGAATAACTCAACACCAAGTTCACTATATGGACCCCTTATATATTTTAACATGTTGATCATATCCCCCCTTATTCTCCTCTTCTCAAGAGAGAATAAATTCAGTTCCTCTAATCTTTCCTCATAGCTGAGCTCCTCCATGCCTCTTAGCAGTTTGGTTGCCCTTCTCTGCACTTTCTCCAGTTTCCCGATATCCTTTTTGAGAACTGGTGCCCAAAACTGAACTGCATATTCCAGATGAGGTCTTACTAATGATTTGTACAGGGGCAAAATTATATCTCTCTCTCTGGAGTCCATACCTCTCCTAATACAAGAAAGGACTTTGCTTGCTTTGGAAACCGCAGCTTGGCATTGCATGTTATTATTGAGCTTATGATCTACCAAAACCCCCAGATCCTTCTCCACTATGGATTCCCCCAGTTGTACTCCCCCTAGCATGTATGATGCATGCATATTCTTCGCTCCCAAGTGCATAACTTTACATTTATCAACATTAAACCTCATCTGCCACATAGTCGCCCAATTAGACAGTGCATTGAGGTCGGCTTGTAAATTGGAGACACCCTGTAAGGACGTTATTCCATTGCATAGCTTGGTGTCATCTGCAAAGACAGAAATGGTACTTTTAATCCCAGACCCAATATCATTTATAAAGATATTAAAAAGTAAGGGTCCCAGCACTGAACCTTGGGGTACACCACTGATAACCATTGACCATTCTATTCTATTCAAATTGCAGAACTCCTATTAAAAACTAACACAGTGAATATTTGAACAGTATAAACATGATATGGAAACACTGACAATACCTATAACAAAGTAATTTGCTTGATTTACACTTAAAAAGTCAGCACAGCATGAAATTATCAGCCCCTGATATTTACTGGCAGTTGTAAAAAAAAAATCAATGATTTTTACAAACTGTCAGTAAATTTACTGGCGGTTGGCAACCCTGTGTTATTGCCCTGCATATTTTTGTGTCATCAGCAAACACTGAGATTGAGCTATTTATCCCATCCCCTATGTCAATTATAAATAAATTGAACAGAATTGTGTGATTAAATTCTCTCCATAGACTTCAATATCCCATCAATTTGCATAGTGATTGATCTATACTGTTAACAATTTTTTAAAATTGGCTTGAATTTTAACCCTTTGAAATGTTTTTTTTTTTTTTTTTGCCCACAATGTCGTTTGAATTACACTTCTGATAATATATTACAAATCTGAGACATAATTGAGAGTAGAAGCCAAACGGCTGACAATACTCATTCCTTATTTATCTCTGTTCAAAATCTTTCCGGTGAGCTGAAGGATGGATGGAGAGACGCGATCGCAGCGATACGCTGCAAGCTGTATAGAGAACAGGCGTGACAAAAGAGGTGATGTGACTGCAGCAGATTGAGGCAGTGATGGCAGAAGCTCTATATGTTCTGCTGCAGATGATGAACTTGTTCATACACACACACTTCTCCAACAGATGGTGGGGAATGTGAAGAGGGTGGAGGAGACGGCAAGCCTCGGAGGCTGCTGGCCTTCCAAAACACAACCATGTCTCTGTCACAAAGAAACCAGATGACATCTGTCACCGTCCTCTGATCACATCCCTTCCTAACCAGGACAATGGCCTGCATCCCAATTCACTTGACACACTGAAGGGTCTTGGGAATTTTAAAATTGGAAATGCAGTGTAAGAATCTGCTCTGCTTGGGGGACTGCATTTCAATACCTAGTCTTTACTAGGGATCGTCTGATCCAGTTATAAATGTATGCATAGAATATATCTTACCCCAGCCAGATTAGCTAGGATGTTTGGGAAAAGAACACTCTCTATGCTGGCGATGCTCTGCACCCCTGCACGTATTTTGGGACTGTCCCCACATTAAGCCCTATTGGCAAGACATAGCGCAGTGTACCAGGTCGGTCATCTCTATCTCGATTCCCCTATCAATTGAAGTATGCTTGTTAGACATGTGTGCCGTCAATACATTTATTTTGTTTCGTTCCGTTTCGTATTGGAATTAATTCATATTTCGTAATTCGTGTCCGAAATTCAATTTGGATTCGTACAAAAGACGAATTTTTGTTAGGTTCGTTAACTTTTCGTAACAATTAGAATGTTCGTTATGATGAATTTATCATTATGAGGGGCTCCCACCATCCCTGTGCTGTGCTGACTTCCTGGGTTTTGCTTTTTAACTTTTAGGTTCGTTAACTTTTCGGAACAATTACGAATGTTCGTTATGATGAATTTATCATTATGAGGGGCTCCCACCATCCCTGTGCTGTGCTGACTTTCTGGGGATTTTAACTTCATCATAACGGATAATTAACGAACATTCTTATTTTGTCCAATTCTGTTTTAACGGAATTTGGATCCGAAGTTCATAAACGAAATTGCGTACAAAATTCGTATGCATAAAAATTCGTACTTCGGACCCTCACGAATGTACGAATTTCCGGAAATTCATACGAAACTAATCGCACATGTCTAATGCTTGTTGCACCTGGTTGAACCTTTGGCCACGACTAGGGCTATACGAACTCTTCTCACCCTCCTGCTGTTTTACGCCAAAAAAAGGATTATCCTGTCATGGAAGAGTTCTTCTGCCCCAACTTTGGCATCCTGGAAATCTCTTGTTAACAAGGCAGTACCTTTTTACAAAGCAACTTACTTGAGTAGGGGGGCTTTGGCCAAATTCGACAAGGTTTGGGGGGGGGGGGGGGTGGATGGCATCTGTGGACACGGTTTCAGATTAAATTAAAATTAGATACAGTTAATGGTCCTTGGTATGGTATATAAAGACAGGAGGAGGGTGTTTCTGGGGTTATGGGTGATTACTGACTGAACTCATGTTAAAGACAGGATTTATGTTTTTAAATTATCCTGATGGGGGTTGGGGGGCTGGGGAACCGAAATGCTGTTTTTATCCTGTATGGTTGACTGATGCCGCGTACACACGATCGGACTTTCCGGCATACTTGGTCCGGGTACCGGAGTCCGTCGGACAATTCGATCGCGTGTGGGCTCCAGCAGACTTTGTTTTCTCAAAAGTTTGACAGGCTTAGATTTGAAACATGTTTCAAATCTGTCCGACGGACTCCAGTCCGGTAGAAAAGTCCGCTCGTCTGTATGCTAGTCCGACTGGCAAAAACCGACGCTAGGGCAGCTATTGGCTACTGGCTATCAACTTCCTTGTTTTAGTCCGGTTGTACGTCATCACGTACGAATCCGTCGGACTTCGGTTGATCGTGTGTAGGCAAGTCCGTTCATTTGGAAAGTCCGTCGTAAAGTCTGTCAAAGTCCGCCGGACAAAGTCTGCCGTAAAGTCCGGTCGTGTGTATGCGGCATTAGGTGTCATCAAGCTAGTTGACTTTATACCTACCTCCAGCCGGAGGTTTAAAGTAAAGTATGTACATATCTGTCTGGGCAAGTGCTGTATCATTTTTGCTTTTATTTCTATTTTTTTGTTTTTTGTGTATTTTGTTGTTGTAAGTTGTTGTTTTTTTTTTACTGTAATCGGTTGTCGGTTTCCCTTACTTGCGGTTCGATCTTGTATGTATTTACTGTAAAACTCAATAAAGAGTAATTTGCAAAAAAAGAACCTACTCTGTGTTGATGAATGAACATTCATTCATTAACCAACATAGTAAGAATGAATGATAACCTACCTTTCCCCCCTAATATACTTTGTGAAAGTCGAAATACAACATGTATGTGGCGAATTCAAAAGATCTGTGTGATAACATTTTTAGCAAATTGAAATAAAGAACAATAAATTATCAAATTGTATAGGGAAGTGAAAACATTGCACGTGTTGGGCTTTTTTGATGGGACATTTTTATGTTTCATACACACAAGTAACAATAAATTAAATAAAAAGAGCAGATTTAAAGCTGAACTCCACACACATACAGTATAAAAGAAACATAAATTAAACAATAATCAAGGGTTGGGGGGGGGGGTGGGGGGAACAGGTTTACTTACTTGATCCTCTGCTCCTCTGGCAGCTGTCACTTCCCCATGATCCGTTGGTTGACTGTCCCTCAGAGTCCTCAAGTCCAGAGCAGGACTACAGACCCTGCACTGGTCTTGATGACATCGGGACCCTAGACGGGTGAAGTGTGGAGGTGCAGACTCTGCGGGGACTGGTCTTGATGCAGGGAGGAGCAGAGGATCAGGTAAACAATTTTTTTTTTCCTTTTTTTCCTTCTAACGAAAAAGCCCACACTCTGCCTGAGTGCTTTTTGTCAGTCTCCAGTCTGAATATAGATATCAGATATTCCAAACCGTTGACAACCAATAACTAGACAGTACTCGTTTTGGCTACTGAACATGAAACTGTTTATTGAAATACAGGTACACAGGAGGTATTGTCCAATTACCAGGGAGAGCTGTTGGAGGAATTCCCCCCTCCCTCCTCACAGCAAACACATATATACATCCCATAATACCCAAGGCAGACAGACACAATAGAACAATGGGATACAGCCACACCCCAAACGACCCAACAGAGAGCACACCATAGTTTGAGACTATATATATATATATATATACAAACACACGCACACACACACACAACATGCCCCTTATAAACACAGGGTAAATTAGATATAGGAGGTGCATGGGGAGCTAAGGCAAGGGTTTCCCACCCTCTCCAAGGGATTTTGGGTTCCACAGGCCCCCTGGCCAAAGTGACCCCCGTCACATTCCCTTAGACATAACAAGAAATTAACCCTTGCAGGACAGGCACACTCCCACTGCTGGACTTTTGGTGGTTATACTGTGATGATGTTTGCAGCTGCAGGCTTCACCCGGTACCATTTTTTATAGCCGGCGGTTGTCTCTCTTGTAAAAGCAATCCTAGTGGCTAACTAGCTGCTAGTTTTCACAAGCAGCAAGAGAGGACCCCTCCCCCCCCCCCCGTTTTTCCTTCCACGGCTTGCTTAGGCTCTCCCGTCCCTCCCAGAGACGCGTCCGCTGGCTGGTCGGACAGCCGAATCAGCTTTGATTGGCTCTCCGCAACGGCGTGCGCAATTTTAAAGCATGACATGTTTGGTATCTATTTACTCAGCGTAACATCTTTTATTATTTAAAAAACAGTATAATGACTGCGGCTGGTCGGGAAGCGGTTAAACAAAGTTATACAGAAGGTACCATATAGCTGAAATCATTATATTGGGCTTGATTACGCAAGCCGCAACGCTAAAGTGTTTTTATGAAGTTTCGAGCGCTGCGGAGAAAATTGCATTACAAACTAAACTTCGCTAAAAGCGTCGCTGCTTGTTTAATTGAGCCCATTGTTAGCTAGATAGATTCATATGATTTACAGCATAGGCAGACATAGATTATAGTATAGCAATTGATCCTATAATATAAGCAATAGGATGATCAGCCAGGATCATCATAGGAGATTTTTGGGTCATTTGGTCATACATTTTCCAAAACACCCCAGTTTTATTCTGATGAATTATTTTTAAATTTATCCCACACCTGCAAGGAATGCCAATCCCTGGAAATGGAATCCTGCAGACAGTGTCACTATTCTTCCCTCCTATGCGGCTGGGAGGAAGTGACCTAATAAAATGATGCCACTTCCTCTCAGTGCGGAGGAGGTAAGGAAGAATAGTGAGACCTGACAAGCACAGTGATGAAAGTGTTAAAGGAGTTGTAAACCGCTGCGTAAACTGTCGGCGCTATAAAAATCCTGTATAATAATAATAATAATAAACCCTCAAGGTTTTTCACCTTAATGCATTCTATGCATTAGGGTGAAAAACCTCCTGTGATGCAGCAGTCCCCCAGAGCCCCTCGTTTTACTTACCTGAACCCGGTCTTTCCAGCAACAGTGACGAGCACACCAGCTCCAGCCGGTGTCTCGGGTCCTGATTGGATAGATTAATAGAAGCGCAGCTATTGGCTCCTGCTGCAGTCAATCAAATTCATTGACGCGGTAGCTGGGGGGCGGGGCCAAGTCCTGCTGTCTGTGTCAATGGACGCAGCAGCAGGACACGGAAGCGCGCCCGCACGAGTGCCCCGAGGGAGAGCGGCTCTCCAATGGGGGACTTGAGAAGAGGAGGAGCCAGGAGTGCCGCTGAGGTACCCCAGAAGAGGAGGATCGGGGCCACTCTGTGCAAAACCAACTGCACAGAGGAGGTAAGTATGAAATGTTTTTTTTTTTTTTTTTTAAAAACCTTTACATATCCTTTAAGGCCAGCCACTACAGTGGCAGCGGTCTTTTATCAACTTCACGGGAGATCTTTGTGATCTCCCCATGGGTTTCCTGATGCCTGACTCATGCCCCTAAGGCAGTCCCTCTTAGTTTCGCCACGGTGAGGTGGCTGAGGGAGAGAGCCCCGGAGTCTGTGTCAGGGAAGAAACCACAGAAGAACTGGCAGATATGCCAATATCCATTATGGCCGTGCGAATCTGCGCATGCGCATTAGCAATCGGTGCGTAACGGCGAACGTACGTATGCAAAACGTGCTAATTACCAGTGTTTTCCTGGCCTATATAAGGACTACAATTGCTCTCATGAATCGCTGGATTAACGTCAGCACTGTATCCCGTGTTCCTGTGTTTCTTGCTCCTGTTTGATTACCTGTTACCGACCAGCTTACCCTGACCTGCTCTGGCATCTCTCCTGGCTCTGAACCTGCTCTTGCCTGTTCCAGATTGACTTTCTTGTGTTTGACCCTGGCTTGATCACAACTACTCCTCCTGCCTCTGCTTCTGAATGCCTCCCTGTGTTTGACCCCCGGCCTGGCTTCTGACGACATCTCTGCTTTTCCACCTGTTAAGATCCGCCAGGGAATCATTGCCTGTGACCACCTTCTCTGCTCCTGGGTGTCCGCTTCTGGTACCATCAGACAGCTTCACCGGCAGGCAACCCGTGCATCTCTGGCCATAGCACCCTCTGTCTCCAACTCCAGGGGTACTCTGCACTCAGCCACAAGGGGAGCCCTCTTGTCACCTCAGACTCCAGCCTGGTAAGTGACAGACTGTGATATTTTCTCGGTGGGGGGCAATTGCCCCATTCCCCCCCCCCCCCCCCCCGGATCCGCCCCTGTGTCTAGGTACAGGGTACAGCTTACAGGCCACATCACCAGCAGAAAGTCAAAGAAAGCCTGTACAATTCAGCAGAAAAAAGAAATTCTGAACACAATTTCACCATCCAGCAAAGTACATAGTAAGGTACACAAAATCCCTAATAATCACGGGTGTTTATAATTTAATGCATGTTCACGCTGCGTATTCTTTGGAGCAGTACAGGACATGCAGCACAGAGTAGGTTTACATTTTTCACATATAAATTGCTTTGTTCCGTACTCTGCTGTTTCCATAATGACTCTATAAGAGGTTATATGCCTAAAGGCATGAGTGGTCAATAACTGATTTACTTGTTCACTTACTTTTTGTGCAGAGCTGAGGATGAACACATGGTCTTTAGATGTTTACAATAAGCCAGGTCACATGGGGTGGGGGGGGGGTTGGGAGGGGGGGTCAAATAGTGTTTGTAAATTCAAGGGACAGTATTGATTGTAGTAACATGTATTGATTTTCTTTTTTCTTGAAGTAATGGCAATGACACATCAAAGTGGCAAAGAAATAAACACTTAATGACCCTATTCAGTATGCATAAATAAAACACAGTATTGGTGCCAAATATCTGCCACACTGCTGCAAAAAATTGATACTTAATCTTTATCTAGGTATCAATAGATAGAGACAGATATATAGTAAACATTTAGTGCAGCAGAGAGTCTAGCATACATTTATTGTATTGTGTAGGATAAACCTTTTTTTTTTTTTTTGTTTTGTCCTCATTTACTGCTTCTCAGCATCAAGGAGAGTCAATATGGTTCTTTTAACCTGGATCTCCCCAACAGCTATGGTTGTTCTGGGTACACTTACAACATACTGTATATTAACCACTTCAGCCCTGGAAAATTTGGCCGCTGAATGACCAGGCCATTTTTTGCGATTCGGCACTGTGTTGTTTTAACTGAGAATTGCGCAGTCGTGCGGCACTGCACCCAAACAAAATTGCCGTCCTTTTTTTCCCCACAAATAGAGCTTTCTTTTGGTGGTATTTGATCACCTCTGCAGTTTTTATTTTTTTCGCTATAAACAAAAATAGAGAGACAGTTTTGAAAAAAACACATTTTGTACTTTTTGCTATAATAAATATCCACATTTAAAAAAAAAAAAAAAAAACGATTTTTTTCTCAGTTTAGGCCGATATGTATTCTTCTACATATTTTTGGTAATAAAAATTGCAATAAGCGTATATTTATTGGTTTGCGCAAAAGTTATAGCGTCTACAAAATAGGGGATAGATTTATAGCATTTTTATTATTACTTTTTTTTTACTAGTAATGGCGGTGATCTGCGACATTATGGCGGACACTTTTGACACATTTTTGGGACCATTGGCATTAATACAGCGATCAGTGCTATAAAAATGCGCTGATTACTGTAAAAATGTCGCTGGCAGGGAAGGGGTTAACACTAGGGGGCGATCAAGGGGTTAATTGTGTTTCCTCTCTGTGTTCTAACTGAAGGGGGGAGGGGACTGTCTAGGGGAGATGACAGATCGATGTTCATACTTTGTATGAACACATGATCAGCCTCTCCTCCCTTCAGAGAACCGGGATCTGTGCGTTTACACACGCAGATCCCGGTTCTCGCTGTGTCACGAGCGATCGCGGGAGCCTGGCGGGCCACAGGGCGAAGCGACATAACATAACGTCGTTTCGCCCAGCCATGCCATTCTGCCGCAGTAAAACTGCGGCGGTTGGTCAGCCAGTTGTTAAAATAGAACTTCTTGCAAAGATCATCCTTTTTAGGGTCCCACGTTTTATGAAAAAAATTATTTTATTTCATTATGAAAAATTTATTCTTTATTGATATTAATCCATACAGCAAGGATAAAAACCGCTAACGCGTTTCACACCGTCAAGGCAGGTGCTTACTCATAGCTATGAGTAAGCACCTGCCTTGACGGTGTGAAACGTGTTAGCGGTTTTTATCCTTGCTGTATGGATTAATGAGTAAGCACCTGCCTTGACGGTGTGAAACGCGTTAGCATTTTTAATCCTTGCTGTATGGATTAATATCAATAAACAATACAATTTTCATTGGACTGTGGCCATCCAGACTTTTGTTCTGTTCTTTTCCTGCATATGGTTGCATATTGAGCCGCACCCACACCTGAGGAAGTGCAGATAGAGAAGGTCTCAGCCGCATGTCCTATCCATGATACTAATACCAATCAGAAGAGATGATTATTGCCAGATAACTAGGACTGCGTTCCAGACTGGTTGGGTAAAGGATGGAGTGTCCTCTCATCACCGCAGATCTTGTCTTCAGGTCTCTGATACAAAGACAGATACTGCATCATCCTCAGGGGTCCCTGTAATGGGACTTTGTTGCAACATTCATCTGGATGTATCTCCATAAATAACTATATATACCCAGGTGCACAATTCCACCAGGGCTCTCATATGGTCCTCTGTTGATAATATCTATTTGGACATCAAATGTATCCACTGTTATTAATCTGCTCTTATATAAACCTTGTACTATTTCCATACTGATGTGCACCTCTATGCTTAAAGTGGATGTAAACCCGATTTTTTTTTTTTAAATTAAGGCTTGCACCTTGTACAGAAAAAGGGGAATGAGTACAGCGCTGCGCCAAACGTTGATAAAGCCAGAGGTGATTAAAATATACAGTTAGCAGCTAACACACCTCTAGACATAGGCAAAGACAGAAATAGTAAAAAATATATAGTGTAGCGCTGTGTATATATAAATCATAAATATAACATATGTGAACAGTGAGTTAGTTTGTCCTATGCGGGACCAAACCAATATAAAAACAACACTAAGTGGTACAAAATAGACGTATGAAAATGACTACAATAGATGAGTAGTATAAATCCGTATTATAAACGTAAATGTTTAGTATATAAAAACGTATAAATGTGATAAATCAAATAATATAGTCCATTAATTGTTTAGGTCAATAATGACTAATGGAACAGAAAACCACCACCAAAAGTCTATGAAGATAAAAATAGAAAATGAAATATATGAATATAAAGTAAAATAAATTCCCAGGGTTTCCTCCTAAGCGAAGTGGTTCACTTCTAGTAGATGGATAAATAGATCACAGATGGGTGGAAGGTCTAGATAGGTGGCAGGACCAACACCGAAGCATCTAAGGAGGCTTACCGGAATCAGGTGACTTGAGAAGACTTACGTCTCACAAGTCTAAGAAAGCTTAAAGGCCACCAGGTCTTGCAAAGTGAATCTTCAGATTGTCCTCAGCTTCCAAAGGAAGGGGGGGGAGGGGTTTCACCACAGCTTCAAACGTCCCCAAGACACTCCAACAGGCCCAATGGATAATTCAAGTATCATGCGAGAAAAAAAGCTCACATGGCATAATAATGTTTTTTAAAAAGACATAAATTTATTAAAATAACAAAATGAACACTCACATGGTAGAAGATCAGAAATAGCTCATATAAAATCGTTTGCGGTAATAGTGAGGGATCCACCCGACGTGTTTCGGCTACCAAGCCTTGCACCTTGTACAGTAAAGGATTTCATGTCATCTGTGCTCAGTCTTGCCACGAAGAGTTAATCCAGCTCTGAGCATTCCTCTTCTCTTTTTTCAATGAGATAAAAACAGACAGACAGAGAAATAGGAGTCAGTTCTTCCCCCTTGCTGTGAATGACAGGTGATTTACATATCTCATGCACAAGCCTGAGAGAGGCATTCTGTGTACTTCAGATCCCCTCCTCTTTTCTTCTCCAGCTCTCCCAGGATTGGCTGCTTCACACCTCAGCATGATTGGCACCACAGAAGTCATGTGGTGACTTTACTGGATTTTGACTGGATGTTAGTGATCATAGCAGAAGTTCAGTGTAAGAAATACACAGGAGAAAAATGCATGTTGACAAGGGGAGTGTAGAGGTGGGCGGGAAGTCTACTGATATCACAACTCCACCCACCGAGCTCCAGACAACAGACCCACCCACAGAATCTGCAGTTGATGAGTATGTCTGTCGCCTCCACAGCATCCTTGTTTGACCCTCCTGTGCCCCTCTCCCTCAGTAGTGGGGTCACGGTAGCTGACTGATGAAGAGAAATTGAGGGAGAAGAGAAACCTAGGAATACTAGTCAGTACCAGTGTGCAAAAAAATATTTGCTTTGGAAGAATAAATCACCTTTAACTTTGGATGTTCTACGTGTGGATGTAGCTGCATTGTGTAAAACTATTAGAACAGTTTTTTACATTTTAGAATGGGGTGCCTCGAGCCCGTCCATAATTTTAAAGGGGGTCTTAACTGAAAAAAGGTTGACAAACGTTAGTTTAGGACATTGATCGTTCATTAACTAAATAATATGTTGACTTTTAACCAAAATGTTTTCCTGAATGTGAAAATATTCCTCCTAAAGTTTTCACTTGTAATAACAATCTAACCCTGGAATGTTTCAGCAGTAGGTCACTTCCCTGGGGCCTCCATTTTATAATTTCTAGCATTATTTTAACCAGTAGCGGCCGGTGGTAATTTTTTTGGGGGGGGCAAACAGTATGCCACCCATCCCACCAACCCCCCGGTCGGTCGGTAGCACTTACCCCATAGCTTCACTGGCGGCTTCCCCTGCTTGGTGGCAGCTTCCTGTTGCCCTGCTCTCCACGGGTCATCATGGCGGCGGCTTCAGTTTCCTCCCTCCTCCTCGACAGCCAATCGAGAGTCTTCTCTTTTCGGCCAATTGGAAAACGGGTCTCACACCAGCTTCTGATTGGCCGGATTGAGGATCAGTGTTTCAACAGCGAATATTAATTCGCTGTTGTAAAACCTAGGTGGGCTCATGGCGCAATGCTCTGTGCCCACGGGTCCACCCTATTTTGAAGCCTGAAGGTGCTGCGCTGTAATTCTGGCGCCGGCTTCCTGAAAGTGGCTGGCTGCCTGAATAGCGGGTGGCCGCGGCAGCCATGGAGCCTACAATTCACGGAGCCTACGAGGGTGATGTCATCACGTTTTTCTCAGGATTTTGATGGGCAAAAGGAAAAGGAAGCGAATGGAAGCTGGAAGAGATGCCGCAGACCTCACTGATGAGACACGTGGATAGATTCATGCTATGCATATATTATACATATAGGGGGTGGCGTGGATGGGCCGCCACTGATATTAACAGAAACCTGAAGCGGGACAGTGATGTGATTTTTGTTTTCATATCATTTTATTGGTGAAGGAAATGCATAGTCCGGTGTGTGATAAAGTAATTACTCATAACAGTGAGCCATGGTGAGGTATCCAGCTGGATGTCGGACCATGGCTCACACCATTGTAGAAGAATTCTAGACCAATGCTTGTAAGCTTTGCACCATTTGGAGATCCTCAAACATAAACAGCCCTTTCCATGTCTTGCCACAACAGGAATAATCTTAAAGTGACACTAAAGGTTCATGTTTTAAAAAAAAAAAAATAACAAACATATTATACTTACCTCCACTGTGCAGCTCGTTTTGCACAGAGTGGCCCCGAACCTGCTCTTCTGGGGTCCCTCGGCGGCTCTTTCGACTCCTCCCTACATCAGATAACCCCCTGGGAGAAGCGCTGGGGGGGTTACCTTGCTGGCGCGCTCCCGAGTCCAGCATTCGGCGTTCGTAGATGCCGAATGCAGAACTCGACCCCGCCCCCCCTGGCGGTCACATCATTGGATTTGATTGACAGCCAATGGCTCCACTGCTATCAATCTATCCAATCAACAGCCGAGAACCCCCTAGCAGAGAGACAGCGTGTCCCCGTGGGTTCAGGTAAGTTCAAGGGTTCAGGTAAGTAAAACGGGGGTGGGGGGGGGGGCGGTCGCTGACAGGTGTTTTTTCACCTTAATGCCTAGGATGCATTAAGGTGAAAAAACACGAACCTTTACAACCCCTTTAAGTTATTCAATAACTTTTTATGTATTTATATTCAGCCCCTTTGTGGCTGTTTTCTTTGTATACAGCAGCTGTCAGACGAAACAGGAATGGGTCTAAATACCTTTTTTAAGCACTGTAGCTGGGCAGAAGCTTGCTAGAGGGTAATGTGTTTTCAATTGGTTCTTTGGAAACAGCTGTATAATGCGGAATACATTGGAACAAAATGACACACATATAATAATGTGTAAGTTAATTTCAATAACACAAACTATTGATCTAGTAGGGTGGCTGCATGACTAAATGCAGTGTGCACAGCATATTGAAATCCTTAAGCTGAGCTTAATTGTGTTATTTAATACAATTAAAGATTTTCTTCGCTTACAGGCAGCCATCAACGCTCCATCCACTATGCTACAATGACAGTCTTAGTAAGGTGAATATATATTGTGATATTCACAGTTACCTGGTCAGAACATCAAGGTGTAGTATATTAGGTGAGACTGGCCTACAGTATAACACACTTTGCTGATTGGGCTCCTGTGAGCAGAACTGTCGGGCCAATTATTATTGAGCCAGGGATCATTGTAAATAAAATTCTGTGAAGCTTTACCACGTTGTGCTTTATCTATTGTGTCATGCTCAACTGTGTATGGCTCAAGATATGAGACAGATGCTCATCTTCCAAGGTACCCAGGCTTTGGCATGAATGCCATTATTGCTTGATGCCAAACATGATGCAGATTACTAAAGTTCAACCATGCCAGGCTCTAGGACGTTAAGCAGTAACTTCTTGGATTGGCAAAGGTTTCTGGAATAAGTTCTGTGACCAATGCTCAGGCAGATTGCACTACCAGCATGATACTACATGTGATCAAAAAGCATTAATAATGAGTATAGTAGGTTCAATAATCCAGCTACACATGGAAAAGAAAAATGTACTTTCTACTTGGCTTTGCTGAGCCCTGTTGAGAGAGTGGGTTTTATTGGATAGCATTCTTGTTGTATTAATTATGCATTTTATGTGTTTATACAGACCACATAATCCTATAGACTTTAGAAGAGTGTGGGTTTACTAATCCAGCCCACAGGAATGAGAAAACTGGGTTTTGTCCTTGTTTTAACTGAAACCTGATGATTTAAGAGAGAGGATTTGTAAGGAAGCATTCTTACTATGTTGTTTTTATTTTATGTATTTATACAGAGTACATAGACCCATAGACCACACATAGTTTATTATCTAAGGACCCTGACAGACCTAATGATATTAGAGCAAGGTTTCTCAACCAGGGTTCCGTGGAACCCAAGAGTTCCTCCAATGGTTTCTAGGGGTTCCTTGAGCAATGACCAATTTTTCCCTCTCAGATAAGTTCCCAGTGACACCAATGATCTTTTTAGCTATTTGTAGGGGGGAAATTCTTCCCCAAGACCACAGATGTAAGGAGCACTCTTCCACTGACCATTACACCAATGTATCATGAGTTGTAGATATAGCCATTTTTAACAGAGGTTCCCTGAGAGCGAAAGGTTTTTTCAAGGGTTCCTCTGTGTTGAAAAGGTTGAGAAAGTCTGTATTAAAGGAATATTGTAGATATATGCCAATTAACCCGCTTTAAAATTTGGGTTTGGGGAGAGAGTTGGACTTGGCCACAGTAGAAATGTATATACTGGAAACCAATGAATGGACTTCTATTTAGAAAGGGAAGACTCTACATTGCGCACTGTAACTAATACGATGCTTTGGTTTTGACCAATTTGAAAGATTGACTGTGGCATGTGGATTGAGGGACAGGCTTCCATAAGTCCTATTTGTTTGCTCTACGTCCATTTTAGGCCACCGCACATACACTACCTTGAATGCCCTTTACATACCTCCCAACATTTTGAGATGGGAATGAGGGACACCTACCAGCAAATGTATGTAGGCATGGGACATGCCCCCTTCCCCTCCCCCGTTAAGGAGAATTAACCCAAAAAAAGGTTAATTAAAGTGATACTAAATGTTTGTGTATTTTTTAAAAATAAAATAACAAACATATCATACTTACCTCCACTGTGCAGCTCGTTTTGCACAGAGTGGGCCCGGACATCCTTTTCAGGGGTCCCTCGGCGGCTCTCGCGGCTCCTCCCCACATCCGATAACACCCTGTGAGAAGCGCTCTCCCAGGGTGTTATTTTGCGGGCGCGCTCCCGGGTCCAGCATTCGGCGTCCATAGACCATAGAATGCAGGACTCGGCCCCACCCCCCCGGGCGCTCGCATCATTGGATTTCATTGACAGCAGCAGGAATATTTGTGAATATTTTCAAAAGGACTTTTTTTTAACCACTACTATTCCTTTATATTGGCTTTTAAAATCTACAAATGCAGAAATTTAGAATTTGGAAGAAAGGTTTAGCATTGGAAAACACTTTTTGAAAGATAAAATGTGCATTTTATACACAACTATATGGATCAGACCAAAATTAGGGACAAATGAGGAGGAATGAGGGACAGAGGGACATTGCTCCAAATCAGGGACAGTCCCTCGAATTCAGGGACAGTTGGGAGCTATGCCCTTTATAGGAAGCCTGAAAGCCCAACTCCAGGCTCCACCTACTAAGTAATCCTCTTCCCCTGGAAGCCCCCCTTGTGTATTTTATGCTTTACAACTTGTATACTTCCCTTTTTGGTCATGTGGCAAGCAGAGTCCTCGTCACCTCTTCTCTGGCACTGGGCAGTTCTCAAAGCATAGCAAAAAGCGAAAACAAAAATGTAATATAGCTTACCAGCCCTTAGATATGGTGACTGCATTACATTCTTTTCCTAAAGCTTGAGTTCCTTCATTTTGAGCTGGTAATTCTGCTAATAACACACTTCTAGTCCTAGGATGACAATACTTATTTGCCCTTCTGTATCAGTTTAACAGGAACCAGAAAGGACTTCAGGAGCCTGTCCCTCTACTATTGTCCATAAAGGGTACAGTTCTGTAGTCTTTAGAGAACAATGTTATTGATAACAGTCAACGCAAGCAACACACAGGAAGCTTAAAAGATCAACAGATATTTTTTTAATTTAGCCAAAAGATATAATAAATTACTTTCAATGGTATATTTAAAGTAAAACTATTGGCAAAACTTTTCTTTTCAATTTGGATAGAGTAAGGGAGGGTTATAACGCTTGTCAGATTTTTTTCTGGCATCTGTGTCCCATTGCGGAGATTTCCCTTCACTTCCTATCCCAAAGCCGAACAGGAAGTGAGAGGAAATCCCGGCAAATTAGGAGAATACTGCAGGGACCCCCAGGCCACCAGAACTAGTGTCTCCATTGCCCCACTATTACTTTTCTGGGGACAACCCAAAATTTGGGATTTTCTTTTACTTTTACTTTCAATGATAATGGTAAACAGGACAAATAGAGAGTGTGAATTTCCTTAACAGGGGGCACATACAGCAAATTTAAACTGACAGGAGTTCTAATCCATCTCCACTCTGTCCAAAACTGGGAAAAAAGTTTTGCCCTTAGTCATACTTTAAAGTGGAGGGCCACCCAAAAAAAAAAAGAAAAATTGCACCAAAAATTAAAAAAAAAAAAAAAAAAAATGTGAAAAAAAAAAATTACTTACCTGAAACCCTTGTTGCTAGGCAGTCTTCCTAATCTGCCTCTTCCTATTCCGCGGCGTGTAATGCTCCTCGGTGAGCGGCCCCCTTGCCTTCTGGGAACTGTGTGTGTTCCCAGAAAACCACGGGGCCATTCACAGAGCGCCGCTCGCGCGTGCGCAGTAGGAAACTGGCAGTGAAGCCGCATGGCTCCACTGCCTGTTTCCCTTACTTAGGATGGCGGTGCCTGAGAGCCGAGGGACGGGTCGGCCTCGGGCGGCCGACATCGCGGGCACCCAGGACAGGTAAGTCTACTTATTTAAAGTCAGCAGCTACAGTGTTTGTAGCTGCTGACTTTAAAAAAAAAAAAAATTCGCTGGCCGGAATCCCGCTTTAACATACCAAAAGGGCCACAAAATCATAATTTTTTTTTTTTTTTTTAAATTTGTATTTATTTATTATTACATTTTTTAACTGCCCTTTTGGTTGGCTCTGGTAAAATATCAGGGTTCTAAACAGACCCCTGATGTCCTACATTTAAGACTGAAAAAGAGTCTGAGGACAGGATGGAGGCGCAGAGGCTAGAATCGATCTCCCTACAGTGCAGCCGGAGAGAGGGAGAGGAGGAGAAGCCTGAAGCGCTGCAATGGGAGGAACAAGAGGATCGATATCTGAAGTAAGGCAGTACAGCTGGTCCTCCTGCCCGGCAGATGCCTGGACCCCCCCTTTAGAATTAATGGGGCATGGGCCTGGTACAGGAGGGCAGGCTGTACTGCCTTATCATTGGCCCTGGCGCACAGGGTGATTAGGGTGTGCCTAGGCACACTCAGCGCACCCCCTGTGCACGCCTATGCCCTTTAAGTGCTTTGCCACTTAGCAGAACATTTCTAAAAAAGCTACTAGGAACATAATTAGCTTTTAACCAGTGAGTCCTATTATTATTTTCTGGGAACATCAGACTCCTCTATGCCTTCCATGGAAACCATGCTGGCAGTTACAGATCTGGGATTTCACTGACTCTGGATAGCTTGTATTATTCCACTTCTCGAAGGGATCCTTATCACCATCGTAGACTTATGCCCCGTACACACGATCGGATTTTCCGACGGAAAATGTTCGATGGGAGCTTGTTGTCGGAAATTCCGACCGTGTGTAGGCTCCATCGGACAATTTCCATCAGAATTTCCGACACACAAAATTTGAGATCTGGTTCTCAAATATTGCGACAACAAAATCCGTTGTCATAAATTCCGATCGTGTGTACACAATTCCGACGCACAAAGTTCCATGCATGCTCGGAATCAAGCAGTAGAGCCGCACTGGCTATTGAACTTAATTTTTCTCGGCTCGTCTTACGTCTTGTACGTCACCGCGTTCTTGACGTTCGGAATTTCCGACAAGATTTGTGTGACCGTGTGTATGCAAGACAAGTTTGAGCCAACATCGGAAATAAATCCAGGGTTTTCTTGTCGGAATGTCCGATCGTGTGTATGCGGCATTAGATTGTGGCTGTAAGTAGTAGAGGCAAGAGCTTCCTCAGACATTTATTAAAGGGAACTGAATCAACATGGACAGAACAAAACAAGTGAATTCATGTCACAATAGTTACACAATGTTGCAAAGTATTATTAAGGGACATTGATACAACATTGTGCAATATGAATGTATTCACTACTTTACTGTCTATTATCATCTTCCTATCTATACATATGCAAATGTTTTTTTTTTTTTTTCTTGTGAAGTTATGAATGAATGAATGAATGAATGATTTGTATAGCGCTGCACATGCGAACTGAATCGCCTCGAGGCGCTTGATCTCTCCTGTGTTGTCCAGCTCCTTAGAAGAGGTAGGTCTTGACTTTCTTCCTAAAGGCCTGATGGTTTTCTTCCATGCGGATGTGGGTAGGTAGAGCGTTCCATAGCCGTGGTCCTTGGACTGAGAATCTTCTTTCTCCTTTTGTTTTGCAGCGGGTTTTTGGAATAAGGAGGAGGTTTTGGTTTGAAGATCGAAGACTGCGATTGGGTGTATAGTGCTTTATTTTTCTCGCATAGGTATTGAGGAGCGTTTCCTTGTATACATTTGTGGGTGAGGCAGAGGGTCTTGAATTTGATTTGGTTCTTTACAGGTAGCCAATGTAGGCTCCTCAGGGAAGGGGAGATTGATTCCCAGGGTTTTTTTTCCTGTTAACAGTCTTGCCGCCGTGTTTTGGATGAGTTGCAAGCGCGCAAGCTGATATTGGGGTAGTCCTATGTAGTTTGCGTAGTCAAGTCTGGAATTGATGATTGTTTCAACTACTGCTGCTTTGTCCTCTTCTGGGACGAAGGGGATGAGTCTACGTAGCAGGCGGAGGAGATGGTGAGATTGGCTGACTACTGATCCTATTTGTGCATCCATTGTCATTTCTGAGTCCAAAATGACTCCGAGACTCTTGGCTTTGGTGCTTGGAGAGATGGTCTGTCCGAAGATGGTGGGTGGTGTCCATGGGGTCTTAGTTTTGGAATTTTGATTTGCGTGTAGGAGAAGAAGCTCTGTTTTTGATCCGTTGAGTTTAAGAGAGTTATACACTATATTACCAAAAGTATTGGTACGCCTGCCTTTACACGCACATGAACTTTAATGGCACCCCAGTCTTAGTCCGTAGGGTTCAATATTGAGTTGGCCCAACCTTTGCAGCCATAACAGCTTCAATTCTTATGCGAAGGCTGTCCACAAGCTTTAGGAGTGTGTCTATGGGAATGTTTGACCATTCTTCCAGAAGTGCATTTGTGAGGTCAGACACTGATGCTGGATGAGAAGGCCTGGCTCATAGTCTCTGCTCTAATTTATCCCAAAGGTGTTCTATCGTGTTGAGTTCAGGACTCTGTGCAGGCCAGTCAAGTTTCTCCACCCCAAACTCGCTCATCCATGTCTTTATGGGCCTTGCTTTGTGCACTAGTGCAAATCATTTGGTGGAGGGGGGATTATGGTGTGGGGTTGTTTTTCAGGGGTTTGACTTGGCCCCTTAGTTCCAGTGAAGGGAACTCTTAAGGCGTCAGCATACCAAGACATTTTCGACAATTTCATGTCCAAACTTTGTGGGAACAGTTTGGGGATGGCCCCTTCCTGTTCCAACATGACTGCGCACCAGTGCACAAAGCAAGGTCCATAAAGACATGGATGAGTGAGTTTGGGGTGGAAAAACTTAACTGGCCTGCACAAAGTCCTGACCTCAACCTGATAAAACACCTTTAGGACAAATCTGAGTGGGGACTGTGAGCCAGGCCTTCTCATCCAACATCAGTGCCTGACTTCAAAAATGCGCTTCTGGAAGAATGGTCAAATATTCCCATAGACACACTCCTAAACCTTGTGGACGGCCTTTCCAGAAGATTTGAAGCTGTTATAGATGCAAAGGGTGGGCGAACCCAATATTGAACCCTACGGACTAAAGCCTCATACACACGGTACGATTGTTGGCCAACCAATCGTCTGATTTTTGTCAAAAGGGTGTGTGCCAGGATCTTGTCTTGCATACTAACGGTACACAATTGTCGTGCCACAAACATGAACAGAGTGACGTAGTGAAGGAATTTCAGCTCTTGAGCGCCACTCTTTGGGCCCCTTCTGCTAGTTTCGTGTTTGGTGAGCATTGATTCCGAGCGTGTGTGTTTGTACTTTCGACTTTTGTGTGACGGATTTGTGTACTGACCATACGAAAATCAAGCCGTAGTCCGCCGAAAATTTACTAGCCTGTCATCCAACATTTGTTGGCTGAAAATTCGACAACAATTGTCAAAAGGAGCGTACTAATGGTAAGATTTTAGGACAACAGTCTGTCAACAGACAATCCTCTGCCAACAATCGTACCGTGTGTACAAGGCTTTAGACCCCAAACACTATACAACTTTTGTTGTTTGATTTATTTTAGATTTACCAAAACCATGTAGTACAAGGGCCTGCCTGATTGCACACAAATTGGAACGCTTAAGGTTTGACTTCATATTATATGATTTTGTTAAATCTGAAGGAAAAAAATCTCCAGAAAAATGTATAGTGTGTATCCAGCCTAAGACTGGAATGCCATTAACCTCCCTGGCGATATTCCCGAGTGTGGCTCGGGGTTAAACTTCAGTACCATTAGCAGTAACCCCGAGCCACACTCGGGATTGCATTGCAGGATCCTGGTTCAGTATACTTACCTTGTCCCCAGGATCCTGCGATGTCCCCCCGCTGTATCCGTGGGCTCCGTCCTCCGCCCGATGCCTCTCTGTGCCAGGCTCCGTTCCCTGCGAGTATCACGACGCACGGGGGCGGAGCCCTGCGGCAAATTCAAAAAATAGAAAATTCATAACACATTCAGTATACAGTAATCTTACAGATTACAGTACTGTATGAAATCATTTCACATCCCTTTTGTCCCTAGTGCTTTGGCCCATGTCCTGCATGCAGTTTTATATGATAAATACTGTTCTTTCTGTCTGGAAACTGGAGATTGTCCATAGCAACCAAAATGTGTCCCTTTACATCAAAAGTGGTTTTATACCAGCTAGAAAACAGCGATAGTAAATTAGAATCACTTGCAGAATTGAGCGATAGTGAATCGTGGGGAAATTCATTTTATTATTATTATATTATTATTTTTTATTATTATTTGTAGTTATTTATTATATTATAATTTATGATTTCGTGTTTCAAACTTTATCATACCCGGGATGTCTACTAGACTCTTGTTTGGACAGATTTAAGTGTGTTATTCCTAAGGCCCCTTTCACACTGGGGTGATGGGGGCGTCGGCGGTAAAGCGCCCCTATTATTAGCGGCACTTTACCGTCGCTTTAGCAGCTGTATTCGTGGCTATATCGCCGGCAAAGCACCTCTGCAGAGGCGCTTTGCGGTGGTTTTTAACCCTTTCTCGGCCGCTAACGGGTGGTAAAACCGCCCCGCTAGTGGCCGAGAAAGGGTTAAAAACGACCGCAAAGCGCCTCTGCAGAGGTGCTTTGCTGGCGATATAGCCGTGCTGCCCCATTGATTTCAATGGGCAGGAGCAGTGAAGGAGCGGTATACACACCGCTCCTTCACCGCTCCAAAGATGCTGCTAGCAGGACTTTTTTTCCGTCCTGCCAGCGCACCGCTCCAGTGTGAAAGCCCTCGGGGCGTTCACATTGGAGAGACAGCAGCGGCTGTTTCAGGTCGGTTTGCTGGCGCTATTTTTAGCGCAATAGTGCCTGCAAACCGCTCCAGTGTGAAAGGGGCCTAAGAGTTACAGGCCTACAATATAAAACGCCAAATTTCCATGCAAAACAATTGTGCCGCTTTGAGACGCAAAAATCTGACATAATCATACCGCCAGGGAGGGTAAAGTTCATGTGCATGTAAAGGCAGGCGTCCCAATACTTTTGGTGACATAGTGTATAAAGAGTGATTGTTTCATTGACATAAACCTCTTAAAAACATTTTTTTGCTATTTGGTCAGAAGAACCCCGGGATTTATGTTTTGTCATCTGAGAAGAAAAGTGCGTACTATAAATTTGTTTACAATTTGTTTGTCCCACAATCTCCTTTTCCCCCCAACGTAAGAAATGAACAGGAAGAATGAATCCTGAGCTCGCAGGCGTTCAATAAATCCCATTTTATTTTCACATAAACTGCACCGAGTGAATCTTTAGGCAAATATAATTTGATTTATCCTCACACATTCCTTGGCATGATAGGCCATGAACTGATTCATATTGATTGCAATTCTGTTAACACCTGCTTAATGTTCTCTTTTCTGCTGCCATGGCAACCGAGAAAAGATGTCCTGTCAAAATATCTTATAAGGGAAGAAATGGACATTTCTGTGTAGATGTGATGCACTGGGAGCCACTCGGACTCACATTAAAATCCTGCTTTCTTTGGCTGTCTCTGACCATGCTAGTAATGCGTCTTTTCCTGCCACGGGTTTATTATCCCAAGTGTTGTCTCTGAGAGCTTCTGCCTGTAATAAGATGTCAAGTTGGAAACCTGTGATGTGATGACTTTCAATGACACAATGGGGTTTATTTACTAAAGCTGGGGGGGGGGGGTGCAAAACCAGGCTCACTTCTGCAACCAATCAGCTTCCAGGTTTTATTGCCAAAGCTTAATTTAACCCTTTCAATACAGGGCATTTTCACCCCCTTCCTGCCCAGGCCAATTTTCGGTTTTCAGCACTTTCGCACTTTGAATGACAATTGCGCGGTCATGCAACGCTGTACCCAAGCAAAAATTTTTTTATCATTTTGTTCCCACAAATAGAGCTTTCTTTTGGTGGTATTTGATCACCACTGGGGTTCTTATGTTTGCTAAACAAATAAAAAAGGACCGAAAATGAAAAAAAAAAAAAAAAAAAAGTTTTTTCCTTTGTTTCTGTTATAAAATGTTGTAAATAGGTAAGTTTTCTCTTTCACTGATGGGCACTGATGAGGCAGCACTGATGAGGTGGCATTAATGAGGCACTCATAGGTGGCACTGATAGGCAGCACTGAAAGGCCGCACTGATAGACACTTAGGCTGGATTCACACCTATGCAGTTTTAGTGCTTTTTTGCATTTTGCGGATTTGCACTACAGTCCATATAACATGGTTTCCTATGGAACACGTTCTGTAGTGCAAATCTGCAAAATGTGAAAAGCACTAAAAATGCATAGGTGTGAATCCAGCCTTATAGGTGGCACTGATAAGGCGGCACTGATGAGGCACTAATATCCAGCAATGATGGGCAGTGATAGGTGCATTTTTTTCCCCCCACAAATGGAGCTTTCTTTTGGTGGTATTTGATCACCTCTGCAGTTTTTATTTCTTGCCATATAAACAAAAGAAGAGTGACAAGTTTGAAAAAAAAAAAACACAATATTTTTTACTTTTTGCTAAACATCCCAATTAAAAAAAAAAAAAAAAAAAAATTCCCTCAGTTTAGGCCGATATGTATTCTTCTACATATTTTTGGTATAAAAAAATCACAATAAGCGTATATTGATTGGTTTGCGCAAAAGTTATAGCGTCTACAAAATAGGCGGCCACGCGCATCGGCTCCAGAGTGACGCAGTTTATTTCAATTTGGGTACTAATATCTAGGGTTGATTATCATGAGCATGTGAGAGCTGCCTGGTGAATTGATGCAAATCTGCCATCCCTGCCCATCATTATAAGCCTGAAACGACCCCTAGACTGAAAAGCTAAGGGTCCATTCCATCCGGTGAGTGGGGACATAGGAAGGGGTGTTGCGCTCCTCAAATTTTTTGGAGCACTTTGCACTTTATGTATTGGAGCACATCGTTCACTTTTATATGGACATTGACTTAATAATGAATTGTATTATATGATTATCTAAGTTATTGTTTATGAATGCGAGCGCTGTAATATATATATGTTTTTGTTTGACAAGTGAATAGCACCTTGTGTACAGCAGCGGCAAGATATATTTTTGCAAAAATTCTTTTCACAATTGTTTCATTTCTAGCGGAAATATATATATATTTAGAATATATTTTGTTCACATTCATTTTGCATGGCAGCGCAACACACATTTCCAGAGCACTTCAATGCATTTGTGTGAACCATCTGTGGATTGTGGTGCGGCGCATTGGAAAAAAAAAGTGCAGGTACAGTTTTTCTTTTACAAGAGTTTTATTGGATTTAGGCCCCTTTCACACGGGCACCTCCGCTTGGCAGGCTCCGCTTGCTCAGCGGGGGAATCACTTCACTGATCCACGCTGAGCAGAGCGGAGACGGACCCAGTCCCGCTCTCCCCATGGGGAAATCGGGTGAAAACAGACCGACCTGTCCGTTTTCACCCAAACATATCCGATCCAGACGGATTGAAAATAGGACCACCATCTGTCTGGATTTGGGGGACAGGATCAGATCAGATAACGGGGGATGACTGGATAGGACAGCCTAGGTGAAAGGGGCTTAAGGGTGTATAAAGCATACATTGTCAACCATTTCAACAAAGAACTCCAGTATATTAAAGGAGCAATGTTACACATATGCACACCCTAAATTGTATAATAGTGCAAAGAGTCAAATTGGGGGGGTGAGTGGTGGTTAACAGAAAGTGGAGAGGAGAACTGACTGTGATGGGCGGTAAGGTAGAATGAGTTTTGGGGTATCACTGGGTAATAGCCAGGAGGTGGGAGGTGTCCAAAACTATATGGGGTGTGCGGTGGAGTGTTGGAGGTGTAGCTCCCTCCCAAATAAGCTGCTAGTTAGGTGAGGCAAATTTAGTTTTGTGGCTGTGCTGTAATCAGGGGAGCAGAAAGTGACTGCTTTGGCCTGCTCTAGGCTCTCTACGCTGCTTCCCATCTTCTGGTGGCTTTCAGAATTTCGTGGGTGGGAGAGTCAAATGAGCAGCCTGAATATTTATGCAACTCCAGCCAAGCCCTGGGAGAGAGTGCCCAGGTGGTGTCTGGGAGAGTGTATAAATAGTCTGGAGCCTGCGAGAGAAGGGTTCTTCCCCAAGAAGAGAGGTTCCCAGCCAGAAGGACTGCTGCCCCTCCTTGCAGTCTAGCTGAATGATCTGCTTGTCTCATTGAGGTCCCAGCTGTGCATAGCTAGGGGTACTCTTCTACTACAAATTCCTATTGGAGCTAGGAGAGACTGAGGTCCTGTCTAGAAGTTTTACAGAGGAGACTGTCTGGCTGAATCTGGAGGAAGGCAACCAAGTCCCGGGGACACCGAGTACAGACCTGCGTGCTGCTACTGTTAACCCCTGCTGCACCAAGTTTAAGGCTTGCCTTGGCCTGGAACATTACTAATGGTGTGCCAGTGCTTTCCACTTTATGCCCTACTGCGCAAAGGATATTGCTAAGGGTGCTGTCCATTTTAAGTCCAACTGCTCAAAAGGCTTTGTTAAGAAGTAGCTGTTCAGGGAAGAGTGTCCTCACATTCCTGTACAGTATTCTGGAGTATCCCACAACATCCCTAAAACCCACCCAAGCTGATCGGCAACCAATTTTAAAAAGGCAACCCCTAGACTGTTTTCTAAACCAGAGGAGTGAATGTTGCTGTTTGCCCGGCTGCCGTTGCACTAGTGGGAGAATAACCTAGGACACAATTTAGCGGGTGGGGGTCAGCACTACAAAGGGATATGTGCAGGAGATAGGGTGAGGGTTGTCAAAGGTAGGGTAGAGAGAGGAAGAAGCAAGGTAGAAGGGTAGAGGAAAGAAGAGAGAAGAGTGTGTATGGTCCCTTTCTCATGGGCTTTCCGATTAGGTCCGCCTGTCAGTTTTTCAGGCGGACCTGATCGGACGCCCCATTCAGCCCCTTTAAAGGAGAATTAACAAAAAAAAAAAAAAAAGGTTAATTAAATTCACAATAACTTTTTTTACCACTACTATTCCTTTATATTGGCTTTTAAAATGTACAAATGCAACAATTTAGAAATCAGATGAAAGGTTTAGCACTGAGAAATACTTTTTGAAAGATAAAAAGTGCATTTTATGTACAACTATATAGATCAGACCAAAATGAGGAGGAAAGAGGGACATTTCTCCAAATCAGGGACAGTCCCTCCAAATCAGGGACAGTTGGGATCTATGCATTACTAGACAATGTATAGTCTTAATGGGCCCTAAGGATTTGTTTATTTATTTATTTCAGTTACTTATATAGCGCCGTCAATTTACGCAGCGATTTACATATACATTGTACATTCACATCAGTCCCTACCCTCAAGGAGCTTACAATCTAAGGTCCCTAACTCACATTCATACATACACATAATAGGGACAATTTAGACAGGATCCAATTAACCTACCAGCATGTCTTTGGAGTGTGGGAGGAAACCGGAGTACACGGAGGAAACCCACGCAGGCACAGGAAGAACATGCAAACTCCAGGCAGGTAATGTCATTGTTGGGATTCGAACCAGTGACCCTTCTTACTGCTAGGCGAAAGTGCTATCCACTACACCACTGTGCCGCCCCATTTGTTTACAATTAGTTACAAATGTCCAGTTACCGTTTACATTTTCCCACTTACTAAATGACGCTTGAAGCTGTTTTTGAAGACAGTTCTGTGTTAAAATTTGATGCCCGAGTTGAAGTCCAATTGGACGAAACGCGTCGGACGAGCTACACTCTTCCCTACACTTGATTTTATATTTTGTACGTGATCACGCTATTTTAAACTGTTTTGATCATTGGTGTCATCCAATAAATACATCTTTTGATCTGCACCATTGGCGCTTTCCTATATTTTTTTGAGAACCATCCATTCATCTGTGACTTCCATGTGGCTGGGACTCCCCTTTGGCCTTTCGGACTGGCAGTCGTGACTGGGACAGCAGAAGGAAGATTCCCCTTGAGATCCGAGGGTTTCTTGGACCAACCATGTCCATCGTGGATCTCTGAGCCTGTTTGATTCGGTGTCACCGGCATCCGAATCCACCATTTCTGGTAAGCGTATTTCATCTGTTTCCTATTCAAGATCGTATAACTAATGACATACAGACGTGAAGATTCTCCATTCTGGTTGGATTCATTCCACACACTTACCATTATGGGACTATCATTCCATTTTTACCTATTTGGACACCATTGAACTTTATTGGTTTATTGTGCCATAATGGTCACACTCACGTTTTTGTTTCAGTGGATATTACCTCTGACTGGTTCATTGTTATCATCATTAGCGCTACATTTTTTCTATTACCTGTGTTAAAATTTCCCTCAATATCCTCATTTATACCTCCATGTATTAAATTCCATGTATTACCCAGTTTACAAGTTATTCTGAATGTTTTTCCCCAAAAAATAAATTCCAGTGCTAGAGAACAAACTGATTATGTTTGGGACTTGCAGCTTGTTGGCGTTTTATTGGCAGGCGGTGGCACGCACGTGATATTGCCAACTACTTTGGCAAGCGGGAGGATTTCATTGAGTGTCCAATGTATTGTGATTCTCACTTTTATAAATTGTGCATGAACAAAGAGTTGTACAAATACCTTCCGTATAGCAAAATCACCAGGTGTTCTCCTTCCAAATCCACAGTCTAAAGAAATCCAACAATTAATCACCTCTTGTGCAAAAAAAAAAAAAATAAAATCTATTATTACCTATTCGTTAATGGCAATGTAGTTGTCATGGAAACAGCATAATAACAGCCTTCTTGTTTACACACAGCTCCTGTTGTCGAGGATGGAAATGTTTGGAACTCGCTCATAAAATGCCCTTTTCCAGTATAGAAGCACCTTCGCCGTTTACAGCCGCAATCTGTATGTATAACCTTTAAACCTGTGTTCTCTAAATGCACTCAAGTTCGAGTTTGTATACACGCTTGTACATACATTACGTCTCTATTTGTCAATCCTTTTAGGTTCTCCGTCTTTTTGATCGGTGTTTGTTTCCCGACACACAATTATTTATTGCTATAGATACTAGACTTAGCAAATAGACAGATTTTTACATGACAGTCCCTCAATCTGTCTGAGAGCTGAACTCCAGACACGAAAACCTTTATCCAAAATCTATTCCTCAATATTCACAAAGGATTGAAATAAGTTTTGTGTGCAGCCTAATGTCTTTGCGAACCCAGATATTACCCTGTATAAAGTAGCAGTGACATATTACCTCTCAACTTTTTGAGATTTGAATGAGGGACACCTATCAGCAAAAGTATGCAGGCATAGGACACACCCCTTGCCACGCCCCCTTAAAGGAGAATTGTACAAAAAAAAAAAACAAGATTGGTTAAACCCACAAGTGCTTTATTTACCACTGCTATTACTTTATATTGGCTTTTGGAATTTACAAATGCAACAATTTAGAAATTGGATGAAAGGTTTAGTGCTAAAAGACACTTATTGATAGATAAAAAGTGCATTTTATATACAGCTATATAGATCAGACCAAAATGAGGGACAGAGGGACATTGCTCCAAATCAGGGACAGTCCCTCGAAATCAGGGACAGTTGGGAGCTATGGTGACATCATACCTGAGAAGAGCAGAGCTGTGGGAGGGGCCAAGCAGGCACACCCATTACACCAGCCTGTAAAAAAAAAAACTACAAGGGAGGGGGCGGAGCCCTGCATAAGGAGAGCAGCAATGGAAGTAAAGTTTCATGCTGGATTACTGTGCAGATCCAGAAGAAATTCGCTAAGATTACCAAGATTCAGGTTAGAATACGCAAGCCTCTTGTATTTAGATAATATTTGCTTATTTTGGAATTCAGCTTTAAAAATGAAATCTCCAGGTATGCCTGGAATTTGTATGTAGTTACATTGGTCTATATGAAACCACTACCCACCACGGCCTATAGCAGAATGACGGCCGGGAAGTGTCCCGGTATCCTGACTGGGTGTCATATGACGTCCAGCAGGATAAGCCGCGGGGGCGCGCATCGCGGCGATCGTTGGTGTGGTGTGTCAGTCTGACACACTGCATCACCGATCTTGGTAAAGAGCCTCTGACGGAGGCTCTTTTCCATTTGATCAGCTGTGTCCAATCACAGCGTAAACAGAAAAAGCCGTTTATTGGCTTTTCCGCCACTCGTACTGACAGACGCAAGTAGAGGAGAGCCGATCGGCTGCTCTCCTGACAGGGGGGGTCTGCGCTGATTGATTATCAGTGCAGCCCTCCAGAGGATGCCCATCTATGCCCACCAAGGATGCCCACCCATGACCACCAGGATTGCCAATCAGTGCCCATTAGAGGTGCCAATCAGTAATGCCTGCCAGTGCCTCCTCATCAGTGCTGTCTATGAGAGCCATCTATCAGTGCCACCTATCAGTGCCCAACAGTGCGGCATTTCAGTGCCCATCAGTGCGGCCTTTCAGTGCAGCCTATCAGTGCCCATCAGTGCTGCATATTAGTGCCTCATCAATGCCCATCAGTGCCGCCTTATCAGTGCCCGTCAGTGCAGCATCAGTGTTGCCCATCAGTGCGGCCTTTCAGTACTGCCCATCAGTGCCACCTATCAGTGCCCATCAGTGCTGGATATTAGTGCCTCATCAGTGCCATCTTATCAGTGCCCGTCAGTGCAGCCTCATCCATGCCCATCAGTCCCACCTATAAGTGCCCATTAGTGTGGCCTTTCAGTGCTGCCTATCAGTGCCGCCTATCAGTGCTGCATATTAGTGCCTCATCAGTGTCACCTCATCGGTGCCCATCAGTGCCGCCTTATTAGTGCCCGTCACTGCAGCATCAGTGTTGCCCATCAGTGCGGCCTTTCAGTGCCCATCAGTGCTGGATATTAGTGCCTCATCAGTGCAGCCTCATCAGTGCCCATCAGTGTCGCCTCTCAGTGCCACCTATAAGTGTCCATCAGTGCGGCCTTTCGGTGCTGCCTATCAGTGACACCTATCAGTGCCCATTAGTGCTGCATATTAGTGCCTCATCCGTGCTGCCTTATCAGTGCCCATCAGTGTAGCCTCATCAGTGCTGCCTATCAGTGCCACCTATAAGTGCCCATCAGTGCAGCCTTTCAGTGCTGCCTATAAGTGCCACCTATCAGTGCTGCATATTAGTGCCTCATCAGTGCCGCCTTATTAGTGCCAGTCAGTGCAGGATCAGTGTGGCCTTTCAGTGCTGCCTATCAGTGCCCATCAGTGCTGGATATTAGTGCCTCATCAGTGCCATCTTATCAGTGCCCGTCAGTGCAGCCTCATCCGTGCCCATCAGTACTGGATATTAGTGCCTCATCAGTGCAGCCTCATCAGTGCCCATCAGTGTCGCCTCTCAGTGCCACCTATAAGTGCCCATTAGTGTGGCCTTTCAGTGCTGCCTATCAGTGCCCATCAGTGCTGGATATTAGTGCCTCATCAGTGCCGCCTTATCAGTGCCCATCAGTGTTGCCTATCAGTACCACCTATAAGTGTCCATCAGTGCGGCCTTTCAGTGCTGCCTATCAGTGTCACCTCATCAGTGCCGCCTTATCAGTGCCCATCAGTGAAAGAGAAAACGTACCTATTTACAAAATTTTATAACAGAAACAAAGAAAAAAACTATTTTATTCTTTTTCAAAATTTTCGGTCTTTTTTTATTTAATTAGCAAAAATAAGAACCCCAGTGGTGATCAAATACCACCAAAAGAAAGCTTTATTTGTGGGAACAACATGATAAAAATGTAGTTTGTGTACAGTGTTTCATGGCCGCGCAATTGTCAATTAAAATGCGACAGTGCTGAAAGCTGAAAATTGGCCTGGGCAGGAAAGTTCACAGCGATGTGACGACTGGTCTGCGACTTCAATCCAGTCCTAAAGAAGTCTATGGAGCTGAAATTCGCACCGCACTAAACTCGCACGTTTCTGAACCGGATCAGATTCGCACCGCATATATGTGAACAGCCTCCATTGGAAATAATGCTTTTTTTTAGATGACATGCGAATCTATGCATTTCAAATTAGGATTTGCACAAGTGAACCGGCACTCAAGCTTCAGGTAAAAAAAAAAAGGGGGCTTACATGCACCATTGAATATAATGGAAATCAGTATTGACGCACTTCCGACAAATTGTGTAAACAGGGCCTAAGGAACATCCAGTTATTATACCCACCAGACAACACACCACACTTTACATGGTACACTTTATATAGCTCATAGAATCTATCCCTGCTGTGTAGGTTGTATGCTGAGCTCCCCCCCAGGGTAAAGATTTCCGGTCCTCCTGTCTAGACTGACATTTGGTGACGGTATTGTTGAGTGAAGGAAGTGGATGGTGAAGGGTCACAGATTCTGCACCATGTTGGGAAACGTCTGTGTGCAATAATGACAGTCCACATACTAGCAGGTGATTATTACTCAGCAATCAATCTTGTAGTCCAGATGCAAGTAATAGTCAGATCAGGGGAAAGGATTCTCAAATCTCAGGCCATGTTTAGTCGCCTGTTTTCTGAATGTGGCCCTTTTCAGAAGACATTGTAAAGCAGGCCCCCAATGCCCCCCCCCCCCCCAAAAGAGAAAAAGATAATCCTGTTTTCCTGGCACATATCAAATGTTAATCTTGCTTACATTTAGCCTTCCCTGGTTCCACTTTTCACTGCTCAGAAACATGCTAATGAAATTGTAAAATGTTTAAACGGCTTCATTTTTACGACATACTATATTTTAAAGCCAGTGACATCATCACTGGGTCTCTGTGCTTCTCTATGCAATGCAGCAGATTATTGCTGGAGTGAGAGGACAGCAGTGTGCTGTACATAGCTTTGGGAAAACATCATAGTACCCCAGTGGTGGGCAGCGTGGCGCTGGCAGCACCCACCCCGGGTGGCGCGGCACTGGCAGCACTCACCCCGCCTAGGGTTGCCACCTCATCCCTTTAAACCCGAACACATATGAATTACACAGGTTCTGAGGCTAATTAAAAGCAGATAAGGCAACAAGTGAGTTTAATTGCCACCTTAATCAGCCACAGAACCCGTGTAATTTATATGTGTTCGGGTTTAAAGGGATGAGGTGGCAACTCTAGCCCCCCCCCTCCCCCCCCGGTCCGGCACTTACCCACTCCTGTGGCGGGGCCGTGGTGTCCTCTCCTCAAATGTGGGCAGCAGCGGCTTCCAGTGCCCGCTCCTCAAGCTTGTGTATTGTGTCAAACTTGTGTCTCCTCTTCTGCCAAAGCGCTGGGCATCCAATAGGAGTCAATCTGATATTCCAATCGCACACGTTCCCGGAAAAATGGCACAAAAATGAATGGGTGCTGTAGCGATTACCATTTGGGTTCTGGAAGTATCAGACAAATGTACATCTTCGCCAGCACACCATGGATCACACCATTTTTTAATGGAAAAAAGTTACATCACAAGAGAGGTGCAACGTTTCGGGGCCGCGCAGGACCCCTTCGTCATTCATCACTTGCCTGACGAAAGGGGTCCTGCGCGGCTCCGAAACGTTGCACCTCTCTTGTGATGTAACTTTTTTCCATTAAAAAACCTTTTTTGGACAACTTTTCTTGCTGATCCACGGTGTGCTGGCGAAGATGTACGTTGGGCATCCAATAGGATCGCCTGGCGCTTCGGGCCGATCAGGAAACAGGCTTCACGACCTGCCTCCTGATTGGCTGGGAGGAACTTTAGAATTAATTCGCTATCGTCACACAACAGGGTGGGATCGGAGAGCAATGCTCTGCGCTCACCCTTTTTTAAAGCCTATTAGAGCCTCTGAGTCTAATCAGGTGCTTCAAAATAACCCCCCCCCCCCCCCCACATTGGAATCCATGCGCCCAATGTCCTGATATGTAGATTAGGGGGTTGGACGCATGGATAGGGAAGGCGGCGCCCGTGTGCCCTCTATAGACGGGCCGCCACTGATAGTACCCTACCATAGCTCCCAACTGTCCCTGATTTGGAGCAATGTCCCTCGGTCCCTCATTCCTCCTGATTTGTCCCTCATTTTGGTCTGATCTATATAGATGTATATAAAATGCACTTTTTATCTATCAAAAAGTGTTTCCAGCGCTAAACCTTTCATCTGATTTCTAAATTGCTGCATTTGTAAATTCCAAAAGCCAATATAAAGGAAGAGTAGTGGTAAAAAAATCACTTGTGGGTTTAACCAATCTTGTTTTTTTTTTTTTTTTTGTACAATTCTCTTTTAAGGGGGCGTGTCAAGGGGGTGTGTCCTATGCCTGCATACTTTTGCTGATAGGTGTCCCTCATTCCCATCTCAAAAAAGTTGGAAGGTGTGATGTTGCCAGGTACTTTTTTTTTTTTCAGCAGAACCGCTCCAGTGATTTCACATAACGTAAATAGCTCAGCGTGCTGGAAAATATCTCCCACCATTGTTTCATCATACTGCTGCTCAGAAATGGCTTTTTTTCCGGTTGTTGGCGATCCAGAAAAATAGCTGCATGCTACGCTAAAAACCTTCATCAAACCACCCCCCCCAAAAAAAAAAAAATCAGCTAAATGTATGTATCCATGTTCCCCTACATTGCTGTCTTGTAAAAAAAATAAAAATAAAATAAAAAAAATTTTAAATATTTTTTTATTTAAAAAAAAAAGATACTCAGCAGAATTTTCTATGTTTAGAGGATTATAGATTTATAATAAGAGAGATCTATGAAAAAGTTGGATTCACTTTCTTTTGGGGGGGGAGATTTCTGCACAGGGCGGGTTGTAGCTACGTCTGTCCATTGTCCTTTTATTATCATGAAAATCAGAAGCCGTCACTTCCCTCATTGTGCAAACCCTTCATAATGAAAACCAGCTGTGCAGTGTGTGCCGGATCCCACACAAGAGGACTGCTGTGTGCTATACCTTCCACCCATCACACCCTACCCTTCATACCAGGGGACCCCGCTCTGTGTCTATTCCAGGGGGCACACTCAAGCTGGGGACACACTTTCACTTTTTTTTTTGTACAACCAGCGGGAAAAAAAAAAAAAAAGGATCGCTGCATCAACACAAGCGATGTTAATGCAGCGATCTCTCTCGCTGGGACACAGTGGGGACAATTTACTAAAACTAAAGTGGCTGCAGTGCTGATCTGTGTATTTTGATGGGAGGGGGAGGGATTGGTGACAGGGGGAGGGACCTCCAGCAGATTGACAGCCTCAGCTCTGTTCCTGTGTGCTGTGTGAAAGGGGGGGGGTGCCCCTTCCCATCCAATCAGCTCACTGAGCTCTGCAGAATGTAACTTCAGCTCTCTCCGCCCACTTTTTTTTTTTTGGAACCCTTCGACAAGCTTTATAATTCAGCACTTTGAATGGATGTAGAGAAGAGAATGCTGCAGATAGACTGGTACATCTTATGTAGGAGGAGGGTTTGTTTGACCAGTCACATACCTCCCAACGTTTTGAGATGGGAATGAAGGACACCTATCAGCAAAAGTATGCAGGCATAGGACACACCCCTTGCCACGCCCCCTTAAAGGAGAATTGTACAAAAAAACAAGATTGGTTTAACACACAAGGGCTTTTTTTTACCACTACTATTCCTTTATATTGGCTTTTGGAATTTACAAATGCAGCAATTTAGAAATCAGATGAAAGGTTTAGCGCTGGAAAACACTTTTTGATAGATAAAAAGTGCATTTTATATACATCTATATAGATCAGACCAAAATGAGGGACAAATCAGGAGGAAAGAGGGACAGAGGGACATTGCTCCAAATCAGGGACAGTCCCTCCAAATCAGGGACAGTTGGGAGCTATGCAGTCTCCGACCAGCTGCTTTAATTATACTGCGGCAAGGTGGCATGATCCTGTGAATCGCCATACGTCCATTCGGGAACTCGCTTTTGTAGGGACGCGCCAGCGGGGGGGAGCCAATCAGCGGTAGAAACTGACCGGAAACTGACTGCATGGTGTGAACTACAGCCATTGGAATACATAGAAAACACTGTGCATGCATTTTGTGCAGGAAAAAAAAAAAAGGCACGGAACTGCATCTGCATAGCTCCCAACTGTCCCTGATTTGGAGCAATGTCCCTCTTTCCTCCTCATTTGTCGCTCATTTTTGTCTGATCCATATAGTTATATATAAAATGCACTTTTTATCTTTAACCGCTTGCCGACCAGCCGCCGTCGCGAGCACGAGGGACAGAACACGGAAGTGTGTGTGTAAACACACAAATCCCTGTTCTGTTCTGAGAGGAGTGACAGATTGTGAGTTCTTAATAGCTAGGAACCGCGATCCGTCACTTCCTCTAGTCAGTCCTCCCCCTACAGTTAGAATCACCTCCCAGGGGACACATTTAAACCCCTTGATCGCCCCCTAGTGTTAACCCCTTCCCTGAGAGTGACATTTTTAAAGTAATCAGTGCATTTTTATAGCAGTGATCGCTGTATAACTGCCAATGGTCCCAAAAATGTGTCAGAATTGTCCGATGTGTCCACCATAATGTCGCAGTCATGATAAAAAAATGCAGATCACAGCCATTACTAGTAAAAAAATAATAATAATAATAATAAAAATGCTATAAAACTATCCCCTATTTTGTAGACGCTGTAACTTTTGCGCAAACCAATCAATATACGTTTATTGTGATTTTTTTTTACCAAAAATATGTAGAAGAATATATATTGGCCTAAACTGAGAAAAAAAAATAGCTTTTTTTTTTAAAAAAATGGGGATATTTGTTATAGCAAAAAGTACAAAATGTGTTTTTTTTTTTCAAAATTGCCGCTCTTTTTTTGTTTATAACGCAAAAAATAAAAACCGCAGAGGCGATCAAATACCACCAAAAGAAAGCTCTATTTGTGGGAAAAAATGGACGTCAATTTTGTTTGGGTACAGCATCGAATGGCCGCGCAATTGTCAGTTAAAGAGCTGTGCCGTATCGCAAAAAATGGCCTGGTCATTCAGCAGCCAAATCTTCCGGGGCTGAAGTGGTTAAAAAAGTGTTCTCCAGTGCTAAACCTTTCATGCGATTTCTAAATCCCTGCATTCGTACATTTTACAAGCCAAAATAAAGGAATAGTAGTGGTAAAAAAAAAGTCCTTGTGGATTTATTAAACCTTTTTTTTGTGGTTAATTCTCCTTTAAGGGGGCGTGGCAGGGGGCGTGTCCTATGCCTACATACATTTGTTAGTAGGTGTCCCTCATTCCCATCTCAAAATGCTGGGAGGTATGCGTCTGGTTTGAACAGGCCCTCAAAAGAAATATAAACAGGGAACACATTTAACCCTTTGATCGCCCCTGATATTAACCCCTTCCCTGCCAATGTCATTAGTACAATAACAGTGCATATTTTTAGCACTGATCACTGTAATAATGTCACTGGTTCCCAAAAAAAGTGTCCAAAATGTCAGTTAGGTGTCCGATCTGTTTCCGCCGCAATGTCACAGTCCTGCTAAAAATTGCTGATCGCTGCAATTAATGGCACCCCTGCAACTGCTAAAGAGCAGCGCGTTTCATCTGCGAGTTGGGACATGTGTGCGATTTTGCAAGTGTTCCTGACCTGCACAGGTGTGAACCTTCAGAAGATCTGTATGTCTGTAGACACCTACGGCTGGAGGAATAGTCTGCAGAGCCTGTGCATTGCACCTAGGATGGAGGAAGTAATAGTCTGCAGGAGCCTATTTATTGTACCCATGATGGAGCATGGAGGAAGTAATAGTCTGCAGGAGACTGTGCATTGTACCCATGATGGAGGAAGTAATAGTCTGCAGTTCCCCATGGATGTACATTGTGTGTATTTGGTGTCCGGACATACAGATCTCCTATGAGATGGTGATGTGAAGTTTGTAGCCCCGCCCCCCTGGTATGGTGTCACCCCGCCCCCCCCCCTCCCCGTCATTGTGTGCGGTCCCGTCCCCGGTCACTTCCTCCGCACAGCCCGGACCCCCCCTCCCCCTCCAATCATTGGTGAGTACGGACAGACCCCGCCCTGACAGAAGTGGAGGGAGGTGTGGAGAGGAGAGCCCCCCCTCCCGTCCATCTCATCGCCGCACCACACTGTGCCCGGAGTCCGGAGGGAGCGCCGCTCCGCGGGTGGCAGCTGGAAGGAGAGGAGTTGGAGGAGAGCGAGAGGAGCCATCCCCGGCATGGTACAAGGTACACCCCCACCCCCTCCCCCATACCGTCACCCCCCCACACTATACCGTCACACCCCACCCCCATGCCGCCACCCCCCCCCCCCACTATACCGTCACCCCCCCCCATACCATCACCCCCTCCATACTCCCCCCCCCCCCCCCCTATACTGTCACCCTCCATACCCCCCCACTCTACCATCACCCCCTCTATACCCTCCACTCTACCATCACCCCCTCCATACTCCCCCCCCCCCCCCCCCCTCTATACTGTCACCCTCCATACGTCCCATCAAAACCCTCCATAACCCCCCACTCTACCATCACCCGATCTATACCCCCCACTATACCATCACCCCCCCCATACTCCCCCCCCCCCCCCCCAATCTACCATCACCCCATCTATACCCCCCACTATACCATCACCCCCTCCATACTCCCCCCCCCCCCCCCCCAATCTACCATCACCCCATCTATACTCCCCCCCCCCCCAATCTACCATCACCCCATCTATACCCCCCACTATACCATCACCCCCCCCAATCTACCATCACCCCATCTATACCCCCCACTATACCATCACCCCCTCCATACTCCCCCCCCCCCCCCCCCCATCTACCATCACCCCATCTATACCCCCCACTATACCATCACCCCCTCCATACTCCCCCCCCCCCCCCCCCCCCCCAATCTACCATCACCCCATCTATACCCCCCACTATACCATCACCCCCTCCATACTCCCCCCCCCCCCCCCAATCTACCATCACCCCATCTATACCCCCCACTATACCATCACCCCCTCCATACCCCCCCCCCCCCCCCAATCTACCATCACCCCATCTATACCCCCCCCTATACCATCACCCCCTCCATACTCCCCCCCCCCCCCCCCCTCTATACTGTCACCCTCCATACATCCCATCAAAACCCTCCATAACCCCCCACTCTACCATCACCCGATCTATACCCCCCACTATACCATCACCCCCTCCATACTCCCCCCCCCCCCCCCCCCCCAATCTACCATCACCCCATCTATACCCCCCACTATACCATCACCCCCCCAATCTACCATCACCCCATCTATACCCCCCACTATACCATCACCCCCTCCATACTCCCCCCCCCCCCCCCCCCCCCCCCCCAATCTACCATCACCCCATCTATACTCCCCCCCCCCCCCCCCAATCTACCATCACCCCATCTATACCCCCCACTATACCATCACCCCCCCCAATCTACCATCACCCCATCTATACCCCCCACTATACCATCACCCCCTCCATACTTCCCCCCCCCCCCCAATCTACCATCACCCCATCTATACCCCCCACTATACCATCACCCCCTCCATACTTCCCCCCCCCCCCCCCCCCCCCAATCTACCATCACCCCATCTATACCCCCCACTATACCATCACCCCCTCCATACTTCCCCCCCCCTCTATACTGTCACCCTCCATACATCCCATCAAAACCCTCCATAACCCCCCACTCTACCATCACCCGATCTATACCCCCCACTATACCATCACCCCCTCCATACTCCCCCCCCCAATCTACCATCACCCCATCTATACCCCCCACTATACCATCACCCCCCCCAATCTACCATCACCCCATCTATACCCCCCACTATACCATCACCCCCTCCATACTCCCCCCCCCCCCCCCCCCCAATCTACCATCACCCCATCTATACTCCCCCCCCCCCCCCCCCCCAATCTACCATCACCCCATCTATACCCCCCACTATACCATCACCCCCCCCAATCTACCATCACCCCATCTATACCCCCCACTATACCATCACCCCCTCCATACTCCCCCCCCCCCCCCCCAATCTACCATCACCCCATCTATACCCCCCACTATACCATCACCCCCTCCATACTCCCCCCCCCCCCCCCATCTACCATCACCCCATCTATACCCCCCACTATACCATCACCCCCTCCATACTCCCCCCCCCCCCCCCCCCAATCTACCATCACCCCATCTATACCCCCCACTATACCATCACCCCCTCCATACTCCCCCCCCCCCCCCCCCCCCCCCCCTCCCCCTCTATACTGTCACCCTCCATACGTCCCATCAAAACCCTCCATATCCCCCCACTCTACCATCACCCCCTCTATACCCCCCACTCTACCATTCCCACCACTCTACCATCACCCCCTCTATACCCCCCACTCTACCATTCCCACCACTCTACCATCACCCCCTCTATACCCCCACTATACCCCCCACTATATCATCACCCCCTCCAAACCCCCCTCCCCCACTCTACCATTCCCACCACTCTACCATCACCCCATCTATACCCCCCACTATACCATCACCCCCTCCATACTCCCCCCCCCCCCCCCCCCCCCCATACTGTCGCCCTCCATACGTCCCATCAAAACCCTCCATATCCCCCCACTCTACCATCACCCCATCTATACCCCCCACTATACCATCACCCTCCATACCACCCTTCATTGTCTGATCCCTCAGCCCAGCAAGGGGAGCGCGCCGGGGGGGGGGGGCACCTAATACAATGGAGGGGCCACACAGGGGGGTGTAGACAATCACCCCCCCCCCCCCCTCAGAGAGATGTGTACAGGAGGTCAGGGAGAACTTATACTGACAGCCTTTATGCCACCCAGACCATATGGATGACCTTGTGTGATCAGGTGTATTATATATATATATAATAGTACAGAGTGAGATATATAACATACTGTGTGACCATGATAGTATACAGTATATACTGTGTATGTGTCTTACACATAGGAAATTTAAATCGCAGGCAGAATCGCTGCGATTCTGCCTGCGATTCCGGATTTGCAGCAAAACACACGACGTGTTTGTAATGCCATTATTTCTTAACTTCTCCCCATACACAGTGCAACTCTGCTTTGATTGTCATGCGACAAATCACACGATGTGTGTGGCCTAAAATAAGTTCTGGAACTTCCTTCTTTTGGGCCACATGCATTGCAGGATCATCGAGGCAGAATCACACTGTATTTGGGGTGCCATTAAGAAATAATAGCATCGCAAGCGCGCCCCGCATTTTGCCTCAATTCTGAAATCGGGGGGGGGGGGGGGGGGATGGGGTTAGGCTGGCAGAATCGCAGTGATTCCGCCCAGGGTTCAAATCACCTGTGTGTGACCGGAGCCTAAGTGATGGTAGACAGCAGAATTTCTCACCCTTGGTAATACAGAGGAACCCTGAAAATAATATGTTTGTCTCAGGGAAGCCCTACTCAATGATGACATCTGTAGAGCTCACAGAACATTGTGTGGTCAGAAAGTTGTAAATATAATATATAAAAAATATAGAATGTTGTGTATCCAGTATGACTGATAAGCAGTGCGGAGAGTTTTGTTTTAATACTCCCCTGATCTATAAGAAAGAAATGTTTCAGTAACAATTGTGAAATGAGACAAATAATAACATTAGCCAGAAAGGAAACACCCCTCACATTTTTGTAAATATTTTCTTCTATCTTTTCATGTGACAACACTGAAGAAATGACACTTTGCTACAATGTAAAGTAGTGAGTGTACAGCTTGTATAACAGTGTAAATTTGTTGTCCCCTCAAAATAACTCAACACACAGCCATTAACCACTTCCATACCGGGCCTGTAATGGCACTCCTCTCCTACATGTAAAAATCATCATTTTTTTTGCTAGAAAATTACTCAGAACCCCATAACATTATGAACATTATGTGTGTGTGTGTGTGTGTGTGTATATATGTGTGTTTTGCTAGCAAACACCCTAGGGAATAAAATGGCGGTCGTTGCAATTTATCTCGCACGGTATTTGCGCAACGATTTTTCAAACGTGTTTCTTTTGGGGAAAAAAAAAAACTGTTTCATGTATTAAAAAATAACAAAACAGTAAAGTTAGCCCAAATTTTTTGTATACTGTGAAAGATGATGTTACGCCGAGTAAATGGATACTCAACATGAAGTAGATATTTGCCAGCACACCAAGGACCAGCACAATGTGGCGTCCAAACGGGTAGTTGATTGCATGAGCACAACACAATGAAGGTGCAACGTTTTCGGAGTCACGCAGGACCCCTTCGTCAGGCATGTGAACATCACATGCCTGACGAAGGGGTCCTGCGTAACTCCGAAACATTGCACTTTTCTTGTTTTGTGATCATGCAATAAACTACCACTTTGTGCCGATCCTTGGTGTGCTGGCAAATATCTACTTTGTGACTTGAATCAGTGTGCAGATTGTTGTTGCTACAGCACCCAAATCGTGAGAGCTTATACCAGGAACGCATGCAATGGGAATATGAAGTATTAGACACCCAACGTGCCACGCTATAAAATTGCGACGCTCGTGGAATGGCGCCAAACTTCAGTACTTAAAAATCTCCATAGGCAATGCTTTAAAATTTTTTAGAGGTTACCAGTTTAGACTTACAGAGGAGGTCCAGTGCTGGAATTATTGCTCGCGCTCTAGCACACGCAGCGATACCTCATATGTGTGGTTTGAATGGTGTTTACATATGTGGGCGGGACTAATGTGTGCCTTCACTTCTGAGCGCGAGCTACCAGTGACAGGCGTTTTAAAAAATATATATTTTTTTTATTGTTCATTTTACTTTTATTTTTTATTTTTACACTTTCTCTTTTACATTTTTTTTTTTTCCTTGATCACTTTTATTCCTATTGCAAAGAATGTAAACATCCCTTGTAATAGGAATGGTGCGTGACAGGTCCTCTTCATGGAGAGATGTGGGGGTCAATAAGACCCCACATCTCTCCACCAGGCTGGAAAGCATCTGCTTACCAGATTGCGGCTTTGTTTACAATCGTGGCCCGGACGTGATGTCATAAGGCCGCGCCCAGGCCTCCGACAGTCATAGAGATGATTGGTGACCATCTGATCACCGGAAATCTCTATGGTCATCACCCGGCATTCTTTCTCCGGGTCCACAATGGCACTGGAGAGCCCAGAGAAGCACCAGATGGCGGGGGGGGGGGGGGGGGAATGTTCCCATGTCCCCATGTCCCCATGTCCCCTCTTGTTGACTGTAAGAACGATCAAGCACTGAAACAAACTGCCGCTATGATCATTCGTATGGTGCACAGAATCGCTGGCTGAAAACAAGGATATCTGAATGATGCCTGTAGCTGCAGGCACCATTCAGATATTCCCACTGAAATTCAAGGATGTCCTATGACAACCTTGGGCTGGAAGTGTTTAATGTCTAAACCGCTGGAAACAAAAGTAAGTACATCCCTAAGTAAAAATGTCCAAATTGGGCCCAAAGTGTCAATATTTTGTGAGGCCACCATTATTTTCCAGCACTGCCTTAACCCTCTTGGGCATGGAGTTCACAAGAGCTTCACAGGTTCCCACTGGAGTCCTCTTCCACTCCTCCATGACGACATCACGGAGCTGGTGGATGTTAGAGACCTTGCGCTCCTCCGCCTTCCGTTTGAGGATGCCCCACAGATGCTCAATAGGGTTTAGGTCTGTAGACATGCTTGGCCAGTCCATCAACTTTACCCTCAGCTTCTTTAGCAAGCCAGTGGTCGTCTTGGAGGTGTGTTTTGGGTCATTATCATGTTGGAATGCTTTCCTGCTGTCCAGTCTCTGAAGGGAGGGGATCATGCTCTGCTTCAGTATGTCACAGTACATGTTGGCATTCATGGTTCCCTCAATGAACTGTAGCTCCCCAGTGCCGGCAGCACTCATGCAGCCCCAGACCATGACACTCCCACCACGCTTGACTGTAGGCAAGACACCCTTGCCTTTGTACGCCTCACCTGGTTGGCGCCACACACGCTTGACACCATCTGAACCAAATAAGTTTATCTTGGTCTCATCAGACCACAGGACATGGTTCCAGTAATCCATGTCCTTAGTCTTTAGAAAACTGTTTGTGGGCTTTCTTGTGCATCATCTTTTGAAGAGGCTTCCTTCTGGGACGACAGCCATGCAGACCAATTTGATGCAGTGTGCGGTGTATGGTCTGCACTGGCAGGCTGACCCCCCACCCCTTCAACTTCTGCAGCAATGCTGGCAGCATTCATATGTCTATTTCCCAAAGACAGCTCAACTTCTTTGGTGGACCATGGCGAGGCCTGTTCTGAGTGGAACCTGTCCTGTTAAACTGCCGTATGGTCTTGGCCACCGTGCTGCAGCTTCATGGTCTTGGCAATCTTCTTATAGCCTAGGCCAGTGACGGTGAACTTTGGCACCCCAGATGTTTTGGAACTACATTTCCCATGATGCTCAACTACACTGCAGAGTGCATGAGCATCATGGAAAATGTAGTTCCAAAACATCTGGGGTGCCAAGGTTCGCCATCACTGGCCTAGGCCAGCTTTATGTATAGCAACAATTCTTTTTTCAGATTCTCAGAGTTCTTTGCTATGTTGACCTTCCAGTGACCAGTATGAGAGAGTGAGAGCGATAATGCCAAATTTAACACCTGCTCCCCATTCGAGTCATGTGACATCAGGGAGGCAAAATGGCTAATTGGGCCCAATTTGGAGATTTTCACTTAGGGGTGTACTTGCTTTTGTTGCCAGCGGTTTGGACATTAATGGCTGTATCTTGAGTTATTTTGAGGGGACAGCAAATTTACACTGTTATACAAGCTGTACACTCACTACTTTACATTGTAGCAAAGTGTCATTTCTTCAGTGTTGTCACATGAAAAGGTTTAATAAAATATTTACAAAAATATCAGGGGTGTACTCACTTTTGTGAGATTCTGTAAATGGTCAGTGGGAGGACGACACTCTTACATTGGTGGTCAGTAGGAAAGTGCCCTCTTATATTGGTAGTCAGTGTAGTGGTTTCCTACATTGGTGGCCAACGGGAGAAGGACCCCTTATATAAATGGTCAGTGGGAGAAGGACCCCTTATATATTGTCAATGGGAGAAGGACACTCTTACATTGATGGTCAGTGGCGAAAACTGCCCCTCTTACACACAGCTAAAATGATTGATATCGGTGGTAACTGGGAGGTAGAAACTCTTTATTGCTCCAGGAACCCCTAGCAACCTCTCGAGGAATCCTGGTTGAGAAACCCTGGCATACAGTATATACTGTGTGTGTTAGTGATGGAATATACTGCGTTTTTCTGCCTGGAGACATCATGTATTAGGAAGTGCAGGGAGCAGGACTCCACGTGGATTGATAAGCTAGAGGAAATGTGATTCTGGATTATATGGCTGATGAACGTCTATAGAACTGCAAGAGTACTGTATATGTGCGACCGTGTGTAAGAGCCCTATATTATCTATGACGCTTTGCTATTTATGAGTATGTATTATCCATGACACTTTTCAGTTTAAAGCAGCCTTTCTCAACTGGGGTTCATTTGAACACTAGAGTTCATCCAGAGTTTGCTGAGGGTTCATTGAGCACTTAACAGTTTTTGCTTCTCAAATAAGTAACTCCTGATCTGTCTGTAAGGTGGCATAGTTTGCTGATCACCAATGTAAGGGTGTCCTTTGCTCACTGACTGCTAGTGTAAGGGTCAACTTTCCCCATTGAACACCAATGTAACGGGGGAGGGCTTTCCCCCTAGCCACTAATGTATCGGGTTCTTCCCCAGTTACCACTAATGTAAGAGGGACCTTCTTCCACTTACCACCAATATTTTTTCCCCCTAACCACCAATGTAAGGGTTTTTTCCCCCTTGTTGACCAAAAATGTAATGGCTGCAATTATCTCACTGATCATCAATGTAAAGGACCCTTCCTCTACTGACCATCAATGGTAAGGGTTCCTTCCCCCTACTGACCATCAATGGTAAGGGGTCCATCCCCCTACTGGCCATCAATGGTAAGGGGTCCATCCCCCTACTGGCCATCAATGGTAAGGGGTCCATCCCCCTACTGGCCATCAATGGTAAGGGGTCCATCCCCCTACTGGCCATCAATGGTAAGGGGTCCATCCCCCCTACTGGCCATCAATGGTAAGGGGTCCATCCCCCCTACTGGCCATCAATGGTAAGGGGTCCATCCCCCCCCTACTGGCCATCAATGGTAAGGGGTCCATCCCCCCCCTACTGGCCATCAATGGTAAGGGGTCCATCCCCCCCCTACTGGCCATCAATGGTAAGGGGTCCATCCCCCCCTACTGGCCATCAATGGTAAGGGGTCCATCCCCCCCTACTGGCCATCAATGGTAAGGGGTCCATCCCCCCCCTACTGGCCATCAATGGTAAGGGGTCCATCCCCCCCTACTGGCCATCAATGGTAAGGGGTCCATCCCCCCCTACTGGCCATCAATGGTAAGGGGTCCATCCCCCCCCTACTGGCCATCAATGGTAAGGGGTCCATCCCCCCCTACTGGCCATCAATGGTAAGGGGTCCATCCCCCCCCTACTGGCCATCAATGGTAAGGGGTCCATCCCCCCCCTACTGGCCATCAATGGTAAGGGGTCCATCCCCCCCCTACTGGCCATCAATGGTAAGGGGTCCATCCCCCCCCTACTGGCCATCAATGGTAAGGGGTCCATCCCCCCCCTACTGGCCATCAATGGTAAGGGGTCCATCCCCCCCCTACTGGCCATCAGTGGTAAGGGGTCCATCCCCCCCCTACTGGCCATCAATGGTAAGGGGTCCATCCCCCCCCTACTGGCCATCAATGGTAAGGGGTCCATCCCCCCCCTACTGGCCATCAATGGTAAGGGGTCCATCCCCCCCCTACTGGCCATCAATGGTAAGGGGTCCATCCCCCCCTACTGGCCATCAATGGTAAGGGGTCCATCCCCCCCCTACTGGCCATCAATGGTAAGGGGTCCATCCCCCCCCTACTGGCCATCAATGGTAAGGGGTCCATCCCCCCCCTACTGGCCATCAATGGTAAGGGGTCCATCCCCCCCTACTGGCCATCAATGGTAAGGGGTCCATCCCCCCCCTACTGGCCATCAATGGTAAGGGGTCCATCCCCCCCCTACTGGCCATCAATGGTAAGGGGTCCATCCCCCCCCTACTGGCCATCAATGGTAAGGGGTCCATCCCCCCCTACTGGCCATCAATGGTAAGGGGTCCATCCCCCCCCTACTGGCCATCAATGGTAAGGGGTCCATCCCCCCCCTACTGGCCATCAATGGTAAGGGGTCCATCCCCCCCCTACTGGCCATCAATGGTAAGGGGTCCATCCCCCCCCTACTGGCCATCAATGGTAAGGGGTCCATCCCCCCCCTACTGGCCATCAATGGTAAGGGGTCCATCCCCCCCCTACTGGCCATCAATGGTAAGGGGTCCATCCCCCCCCTACTGGCCATCAATGGTAAGGGGTCCATCCCCCCCCTACTGGCCATCAATGGTAAGGGGTCCATCCCCCCCCTACTGGCCATCAATGGTAAGGGGTCCATCCCCCCCCTACTGGCCATCAATGGTAAGGGGTCCATCCCCCCCCTACTGGCCATCAATGGTAAGGGGTCCATCCCCCCCCTACTGGCCATCAATGGTAAGGGGTCCATCCCCCCCCTACTGGCCATCAATGGTAAGGGGTCCATCCCCCCCCTACTGGCCATCAATGGTAAGGGGTCCATCCCCCCCCTACTGGCCATCAATGGTAAGGGGTCCATCCCCCCCCTACTGGCCATCAATGGTAAGGGGTCCATCCCCCCCCTACTGGCCATCAATGGTAAGGGGTCCATCCCCCCCCTACTGGCCATCAATGGTAAGGGGTCCATCCCCCCCCTACTGGCCATCAATGGTAAGGGGTCCATCCCCCCCCTACTGGCCATCAATGGTAAGGGGTCCATCCCCCCCCCTACTGGCCATCAATGGTAAGGGGTCCATCCCCCCCCTACTGGCCATCAATGGTAAGGGGTCCATCCCCCCCCTACTGGCCATCAATGGTAAGGGGTCCATCCCCCCCCTACTGGCCATCAATGGTAAGGGGTCCATCCCCCCCCTACTGGCCATCAATGGTAAGGGGTCCATCCCCCCCCTACTGGCCATCAATGGTAAGGGGTCCATCCCCCCCCTACTGGCCATCAATGGTAAGGGGTCCATCCCCCCCCTACTGGCCATCAATGGTAAGGGGTCCATCCCCCCCCTACTGGCCATCAATGGTAAGGGGTCCATCCCCCCCCCTACTGGCCATCAATGGTAAGGGGTCCATCCCCCCCCTACTGGCCATCAATGGTAAGGGGTCCATCCCCCCCCTACTGGCCATCAATGGTAAGGGGTCCATCCCCCCCCTACTGGCCATCAATGGTAAGGGGTCCATCCCCCCCCTACTGGCCATCAATGGTAAGGGGTCCATCCCCCCCCTACTGGCCATCAATGGTAAGGGGTCCATCCCCCCCCTACTGGCCATCAATGGTAAGGGGTCCATCCCCCCCCTACTGGCCATCAATGGTAAGGGGTCCATCCCCCCCCTACTGGCCATCAATGGTAAGGGGTCCATCCCCCCCCTACTGGCCATCAATGGTAAGGGGTCCATCCCCCCCCTACTGGCCATCAATGGTAAGGGGTCCATCCCCCCCCTACTGGCCATCAATGGTAAGGGGTCCATCCCCCCCCTACTGGCCATCAATGGTAAGGGGTCCATCCCCCCCCTACTGGCCATCAATGGTAAGGGGTCCATCCCCCCCCTACTGGCCATCAATGGTAAGGGGTCCATCCCCCCCCTACTGGCCATCAATGGTAAGGGGTCCATCCCCCCCCTACTGGCCATCAATGGTAAGGGGTCCATCCCCCCCCTACTGGCCATCAATGGTAAGGGGTCCATCCCCCCCCCTACTGGCCATCAATGGTAAGGGGTCCATCCCCCCCCTACTGGCCATCAATGGTAAGGGGTCCATCCCCCCCCTACTGGCCATCAATGGTAAGGGGTCCATCCCCCCCCTACTGGCCTTCAATGGTAAGGGGTCCATTCCCCCCCCTACTGGCCATCAATGGTAAGGGGTCCATTCCCCCCCCTACTGGCCATCAATGGTAAGGGGTCCATCCCCCCCCTACTGGCCATCAATGGTAAGGGGTCCATCCCCCCCCTACTGGCCATCAATGGTAAGGGGTCCATCCCCCCCCTACTGGCCTTCAATGGTAAGGGGTCCATTCCCCCCCCTACTGGCCATCAATGGTAAGGGGTCCACCCCCCCCCCTACTGGCCATCAATGGTAAGGGGTCCACCCCCCCCCCTACTGGCCATCAATGGTAAGGGGTCCACCCCCCCCCCCCTACTGGCCATCAATGGTAAGGGGTCCACCCCCCCCCCTACTGGCCATCAATGGTAAGGGGTCCACCCCCCCCCCTACTGGCCATCAATGGTAAGGGGTCCACCCCCCCCCCTACTGGCCATCAATGGTAAGGGGTCCACCCCCCCCCTACTGGCCATCAATGGTAAGGGGTCCACCCCCCCCCTACTGGCCATCAATGGTAAGGGGTCCACCCCCCCCCTACTGGCCATCAATGGTAAGGGGTCCATCCCCCCCCCCCCCCTACTGGCCATCAATGGTAAGGGGTCCATCCCCCCCTACTGGCCGTCAGTGTCCACGAATGTGAGAGAACACCCTACAATTTTTGCTGTCTTGTTTTTTTTCTGGGCATTATTATTATTTGGTTCATGTTATTATTATTATTATTATTATTTAAAATAAGTTTGTCATATTGATGTGAAATTTGGTAATTATACCACAATATCTATCTACATTCAGAAGTCGTTTTAGGTAAATATAAAATGA